>NC_052512.1:27253160-27385660 GCF_014356525.2 Nilaparvata lugens
TTCTCCAGGTGATCGGGCCAGTCACTGCATGGTACGTGCTCAGCTGTCTAATCAGTGATGTAAAAATATAAATATTTTTAAAGATTATCAAGCAATAAACAATTTTATATGTTGAATAAATTTTTCAAATTACCTGGAAAATTATCAAATAATTATATTATCAACTTATTTTCTTTCATATGAAATATTTAATTTAATTCTTCTGAGAGCGCTATGTTTAAAAGCAATGTTTTGAAAATTGGAAATTGCTCAAACAGAGAGTAGCCGTTATTGATTTCTGCGAAGAGTGTATAATATAACTTATAGTCCAAGCGATGATTGTTAAATTAAACATCAACCTGTAAAGAATTTAATGCTCTATAAGCTTATAATCAGAATGTTTTTTCAACGTTTTCTAATTATAAGAACAAGAAAAGCAAAAAATTAGAGGCGAACTGTTTTTTACCAATTATGTCACACCTTCAAGATCAGATATAAAAAAAAAAAATGAGATCAATATTACAGGGAATAATGCATGCCTTAATTTCGTTCACAACAAAGGTAAAATTCACTCCAAAACTGAATAATTGAAGCTTTTTCCAGTTTACCTTGTCTGGACCCAACGTTGTAATTTGCAAAATTATAATATAATAACATCGGAAATTAATATGTAATTTAAATCATATGTCACATCCAAATCATATGTAATATTAGCTGTTTATTCCTGTTCGAAATACTCAATCTTATTTTATCTATAGAAGGCAATGGTGAGGCGGAGAATCAGCAACGTTGTTCTCCTATCTTTTTCCACTGTCATTTTATCGTGGACCTCACTACAGTACTTGAATGCTACATTATGTACTGTAAATTTGTATTATAGTACTGTAAGGCTAGCTACACACACATAGATTTTTGTCCATACGATATTTTGCCATCCTTGTAAATTCTATTAGATTAAACAGATGATTTCAAACAGATGATGTTTGTCAAGCTCCGTTTAATCTGATAGAATTCATAAGGACGGCAAAATATCGTACGAACAAAAATCGATGTGAGTGTGCAGGGCTTAAGTGATATTATGATATTGTTCTATACCAATATTTTTTGCAATGTTAAATACGGTATACAGATTCAACATCGATATAGTTTAGTTAATATTTTTGAATAGTATGGACCTTTCAGAAGAAATTTATTCATTTTACATTTATTTCAATAGGTCTACTTGGAAGTTTAATTACATTTTTATTGAACGAGCGTTAGTGAGTTCTCACTTGACTTACTAAAGGTCAAAATCTTCCGTATGTGTGTATGTTCTACAATTAACTTTCGCAAGAATTGATCAATCAGCTTCAAATTTTGAACGCATATTCTTCGAACCTTTCCACAGGTCAAGTTCATTGGACAACAAAATTGACTCACTCCTTCGTCCGTTTTCAGGATATAAGAATAATATTGAAAGTGCATAAGAAAAAAATCTGGTGTGGTACACTCACACAACTCTCCTTGCTCATTGAACTATAAGCCTCATTATCAAACGAGAATAATTTAGGGGAATAACATAATGACGATTGACGGCAACATATTTGCAACTACGATCAGACTACTGTATATGTGTATATACAATTATTGTTTTCAGAGTACTTTTTCCTTTATGTAAATTGTGAAATTCGATGATTTTTTTTAAATTCGTCAAAATAGCTGTTCTACAGATGAAATATCTTGACTATGACTGTGTTCTTTTTATAAACTGCTCTACCTACCGTACCCACGGTATATGGAAGAAGAAAAAGTAAAAACCGTGTACCTACCTATCTCATGCACGAGAAGGAGGTTACAAAGTCCATTTCTCAAGGATTGGGTGGACCCCCCATTAGTACCCCAGGAAAAAGACTCATGTCAGTTGATAGAGCTAATAAATAACTATACAGGGTATGGATTTGAAAAAAAACGTTAGAGCCGTTTTTGAGAAAATCGTGAAAAACATGGTTTTTTAGTAACTGTCATTTTTCTCAAGAATATTACGGAGCTCCTGCAATTTTCTCAGAAATGAGACTCACGTCAGTTGATAGGGCTTAAAAATAGCTATCCATGATAAAAATTTGAAGAAAATCGTTAAAGCCGTTTTCGAGAAAACCGTGAAAAACATGGCTTTTTAGTCATTATCCGCCATTTTTCTCAAGAATATTACGGAGCTCCTGGAATTTTCCCAGAAATGAGACTCATGCCAGTTGATAGGGCTTATGAATAGCTATCCATGGTATAAATTTGAAGAAAATCGTTGGAGCCGTTTTCGAGAAAAACGTGAAAAACATGGCTTTCTAGTCATTTTCCGCCATTTTTCTCAAGAATATTGCGGAGCTCCTGAAATTTTCCCTGAAATGAGACTTATGCAAGTTGATAGGGCTTATAAATAGCTATCCATGGTAAAAATTTGAAGAAAATCGTAAAAGCCGTTTTCGAGAAAACCGTGAAAAACATGGTTTTTTAGTCATTTTCCGCCATTTTTCTCAAGAATATTACGGAGCTCCTGAAATTTTCCCTGAAATGAGACTTATGCAATTTGATAGGGCTTATAAATAGCTATCCATGATATAAATTTGAAGAAAATCGTTAAAGCCATTTTCGAGAAAAACGTGAAAAACATGGTTTTTTAGTAATTATCAGCCATTTTTTCCGCCATCTTGAATTGAATTTTATTGAATTTCTTATTGTCGGGTCCTCATGGTATAAGGACCTTAAGTTTAAAATTTCAAGTCGATCGGTTAATTAGGAATGGAGTTAGCGTGTTCACAGACATACACACACACACACATACACACACATACACACACACGGACCAATACCCAAAAATCATGTTTTTGGACTCAGGGGACCTTGAAACGTATAGAAAACTTGAAATTGGGGTACCTTAATTTTTTTTGGAAAGCAATACTTTCCTTACCTATGGTAGTAGGGCAAGGAAAGTAAAAAACTGTTCTAGCTGAAAAATTAAAAATACATGCCACGTGTAGGCTTATACATTGCATCAGGAAAACGAAGTTCAAAACTATGGTTTTCCTAAACATATGTTTTTGAGATAATTTATTTGATGCAGCTGTTTCACATTCACTATTATAAATTATACAGTTTGTGAAAATAAAAATATTTATTGATTACCAAAACAATACTATTATTATATTAATGATAATAATTAATTATTAAAACAATACTTTTATTATATCAATAATAATAATAATATTATTAAACATATTTAGCAATTATCAGAACAATATTATTGAGGTTGAGTGGAATCAGGTAGAAAGCAATAATAGAACAGATGTCCTTTTTTGAATCTCTATCATATTATTTTGTCATTTCCAATGATTACAACATATGTTAGAATATCACATGTCAATAAATAAATTATCTCATTTCCATATGGCACTCACCTTACCATGTTCATAACCTTACTTAATAGGATCCTTTTTCATCCTTTGAAACCCTTAGAGGCAAAATATCTCAAAATCCATTCTTAGTGCGCGTCTAGCATGTTTGAAGAATATTTGTGCACAGTTTCAAGTCTGTAGGACAATTAGTTTGAGCTGTAATGTGATTTTACATCAACATTTTCGAAAAATGCCCTCTCCTGGACCCCCCTGTGCTCCTGATCGAAATTTTTCTGCATAGATCTAATTTTTTTTCGTAGCTGAACAAAAAAGTTCCTCATGACTTTGCTGTGCAATGAGCGGTTAAAAAGTACAAAGTTTTGGGGGGGCCCCAGCTCCCTCAGGGGGGCAAATTTCTAAAAATCCTTTCTTAGTGGATGTTTTCAGGCTACCATAAACAATTGTGCGAAATTTCAAGTTTTTAGGCTCAGTAGTTTGGGCTGTGGTGTGATTTCAGTCTGTCGGGGCTTAGCCTTTTATAAGTATAGAGAAGAAGAAGAAGAAGAAAAGAAGATAGAGAAGAGAAGAGAAGAAGAAGATATATTGTTTATTTTTCTGTGTGGCGAGAAATAACGTTCTCACCATGGGCAAAAATGTTTTTCCGGCTCTCAATCTTTAAACAGATCTTTATTGGCCTATGGCCTCGGACTTGAAAACCGATTTCGAGCCGGAAAAGTCTCATTTTCGGCCCTAGGTGCGAAATATACTATTACATTAGTCAAGTCTACTTGGATTCAAGTTTTCATGTTTGTTTCAACCCTCCACCTGCAGTACACTCGTGAAGACTTGCGTATTACAGTGCTCATGTAAATATAATTTGAACTAAATATTCCATTATGGATATATTTTCTAACAATGTATTGTACTGGTAATGACTTATCTTATAGGGATGATTTCAAAGTTTATGGCCCAGTTGCACAACAGACGGTTAAATTTTAACCGGGATTAATTTCACAAGAACCAATCAGAGAAGGCGTTTTCAAAAAGACGGCTTCTCTGATTGGTTCTCGTAGAATTAGCCACGGTTAAAAATTAAAATTTAACCGGCTTTTGTGCAACCGGGCCTATGTATTTTAAAACTAAATAGTTCTCAAATTCCTTATTTCGCTTTCCTCTTTGTGGTGAAGTTTAAGTAGCTCGTCCCGATCACAACCAACATATTATGGAAAAATGGTTAAAATTTAACCGGCTGTTGTGCAGCGACACTTAGCCAGTTAGCAGGCTCGCTACGCACGCCTTTACTTATCAGCCAGTTTTTTTACCTGAATCTTGTAATAAGCATCAAATTCTAGGATATTTGTGGCTAAAATAAAGAAAATGTTACAGATATATTTGTTTAGTAGTATTGAAAATATTGATATCATAAAAAAGCTGTTGGGAAAAGTATTTTTCAGAAGGGACAAATAGGTAGTCCAATGTAGGCCTATCTCTATTTTATTCACACCATAAATCATTAATAACCATTACTAACAAGTTATTATAATTATTATTGTGTTATTATTTCTGTATTACCATAAACTTTATTACTCCTAGAAACATTCATCTTGACAATAAAGTCCTCTTCCTATGTTTACGCAGATCTGTAAACATATCTAAGATCTGTTTAATATTAGTCTATGGTAATACTAATAGAATACGACTGCCAAGCTCCTGATAAAAATATCAGCGATCAGTTGCATGTAGGAGGACAAGGGCCAGAATTTATCTTGCAGTCTCTACTCACCTATGAGCTTTCATGCTTCTTCATTCGTCACCAGATATCATAAACTATTCTCCAATTAATTAAGAACTGTATTACACTAGACGATGGGGCTGGGTCCCCAACGGGACACTAAAAACTGGTGCCATGGGCGGTTGACAACCCTAATTTAATCCAAAACCAATGACAGCCACTGCAAATTTTATACTGTATCAGGTAATATAAGGTTTGTATAGTGGCCGTTGTGTTTGTTGCCATGCTCTTTCCCTACATGTAACTGTCCATTGAAATTTTGTAGTGAGAAAAAATGTCAATGGACAGTCATATGTAGGGCAAGAGCAGGGCCACAAAAAACGGCCACTAAAAACCTTATATTAACTGGTACAGAACAAAATTTACAGTGGCTGTCATTGTTTTTGGATTACACTAGGGTTGCCAGCCGCCCAGGACACCAGTTCCTAGTGTCCCGCTGGCGACCCAGCCTAGAATACATTGTATTCTAGGTACATTATGGGTAGAAGCAACTTAGCAGTCGCAAGACTCAAGTCTAATAATTCAAAATAATTATATAATAATAAGTCAAAAGTAATTCGTCATAATAGACAAGGAGTTAGAAGAATAGGATAGAATAGAATAGAATCTTTATTGCAGCAATATCTGAGGTCATCAGATACAATAAAAGTGTCAAATATATACAATATGATACAAAATAAAAATATATATCATCAGTAAGCTACACTATCAGTACCCTATGATAATATGTCACCTGATTTTCAACTTATAACCGAATATTCCTAGCTAATGTATAAAAATCTTCAATCTTGTTTAGGGTTAGCTGCTAAGAAACGTTTCATATGAATTTTAAAAGTTCCATTCTCCATATTTCTAAGATCTTCAGGAAGTGAATTAAACAATTTTATTGATAAAAATAAAAATGTTTTTTGTGTACTAGAATAGGTATACCGATAAGTAGTCAAATTACCCCTATTTCTAGTGTTATGGCTATGAACTACCCCCTGCTCCACAAACTTCTCCAAATTCTCCTTAACATAAATAAGGCTCTGTTGAACAAATATTGAAGGTAGAGTCAATATTCCCAGAATTTTAAAATGCTCATCACACTGTGCTCGCTTAGAAAGCCCACAAATCAGTCTGATAGCCTTTCTCTGTATTCTAAAAAGTCTACCACTGTAAGCTCTGGAACCCCAAAGTATGGTGCCATATGACAGATGAGAATTGATGTGAGCATAATAAATCACCTTTAAAACATCCAAACTGACATATGACCTCAGTTTTCTAATTAAGAAGACTCCCTTATTCAGCTTGCTAGCAACAATGTCAATATGCTGGGACCAACTAAGGCAAGTGTCAAGTGTGAAGCCCAGAAACTTTGCCTCTTTCTCCTCATTCATAGTCAGTCTTCTATTATAACTGATAGTCAAGTTCTGAACTTTATCAGAGTTTACACATAATAAATTTGAATTACACCAGCTTTCGATCGAATCAGCCAAGTCCTGGGAAGCTTGACTCAATGAAACTACTGTGGGAAAGCTCAGAAAAACACACAGATCATCCGCAAACAAATAGCTTTTGGCTGGAGGGTTTGCAATTGTTGGTAGATCATTTATATAGACAATGAACAAAATAGGCCCTAAAATAGAACCCTGAGGCACGCCATGGGAGACAGGTAGATACTGTGACTCAGATTCCTCAAAAACAACCTTCTGGAATCGATCCCCCAAATAAGATTCTACCAGTCTCAAAGATCTTTCCTGGAAGCCATAAAATGCAAGCTTATAGCAACGATTTGTGCGATACAGTGTCAAATGCTTTTGACAGGTCAAACAATTTAGTCTGAGTAAATTTCTTGTTTTCCAAAGAATTCAGACAATCCCTGTATAGATCAATTGTAGCTCTAACCGTATTTCTCCCAGTCCTATATCTAAACTGAGAATTGTTGAAAAGATTGTTTCTTTCGAAGTAATCCACAATTTGATCATTTAGAGCCTTTTCAAGTACTTTTGAAACAGTAGTGGTTATGTTAATAGGTCTAAAGTTATTATAATCTGATCTACAGCCTTTTTTATATATGGGCAGAACTTTATTCATCTTCAAGCTTTGTGGAAAAACACCTTCAAGGATTGAACTATTAACTAAGTGTGTAAGAGGATCTATAATATAATCAAGACTGAGTTTAAGCATCCTAGGACTAATGTCATAGACGTCTGCACTATTACTCCCCTTCATTTTCTTGAGTATATTAATTATGTTATCTGTTTCAACTAATTCAAATTCAAATCTGGACGTGGGCGCACAGTAACCAGCTCTCAAAAAGTCCATTGCACTATGACTGCAACTTTTACTTTCAACTTCAGCTACAATTTTATCTATGTTTTCTGTAAAGAATTTGTTGAACTGATTTGAGTTTAATGAGCCTTTTTTAATCATTGACTTGGATTTACTGTTTTTTAATTATACCCCAAATTGCCCTGCTCTTGTTTTTGGATTCAATAATTTTTTTGTGTCTTCCTTAGAGTCACTAACATGTCTTTGAATTCCTTTTTTCTAATTTTATACAGAATCTTTATTTCATTATCACCAGTATTAAGATAAACATCATAGAGCAGATCACACATATTCTTGATATTCATTAATTCAACACTATAGATTTTGCCTGGTTTAGGAGCTGTTGTCTTTAATTTTACAGTCTTCAATGGAAATGTCAAATCCACAATATTCTTGAGTGTACTCAGGAAAAAGGAGGTTTTTAGTTCTAGATTGCCATCTCTATATAGGTCCGTCCAATTTATTTTATGTAGCAAATTTTGAAAATGTATAATACTGTCACTGTTGATGTGTTGAATAGTTTTGGTTTCTGTGCAATTGCTTCCTGAATGTTTTGAAAATAATCTTGTTTCAAATGTGAGAGCCCAATGATCTGAGTACCATGTCTTTTCAACCCCACATGTAAAAGAACCTTCACTGATGATAGTGTCAATACAGGTTCCCCCATTAGATGAATTAGGTCTGGTAATATTGTTATAACTCATCGTCAATCCAAAAGAAACAAATAAGTCCTTCAATTCCTTAATATTATTGTCATTGCTTATAAAATCATAATTGAAATCAGCACATAAAATTATGTTATTGGCATATTTCAAGACATGTTCCAATATACAACTTAGTCTATCCAGGAATATGTTAAAATTATTGTTTTCAGAGTTTGGTCTATATAAAGCTAAAACTATTGTATTTGAATGCACTAAATGGATAGCTGTCGCCTCTAAAACCATCTCTATTGACATCTGATTTATGCTTTCAAGCCTTTCAAAATCTAGTCCATTTTTCACATAGATCAGGCACCCCCATGTTTCCTGGTGACCCTACAATAAGCATTCCCAATTGAAAAGCCATTAATTCCATACAAGTCAACCTCCTCTGACTCCAACCATGTTTCAACTATACAAGCAATGTCCACATTCAAGTCTTTAAGTTGATATTCAACAGAGTCAAGCTTATTTCTGATGCTTTGAACGTTCCAATGGAAAATAATAGTAGGCCTATTAAAATTGTCGTAATTCTGATCATTTTTATATTTAACTTGATTACCTGAGTCAACAATATACTCTATACATGGATTTCTATGTGCTTTGCTTCTTCTAAAAAAGACCTGGGCTTCGTAATGACTGGTATCTGTAAGACTGGATTTGAATTCAATCTCATCTCACAAACTCCACCTGTGATCAAACCTGACAAATTATTACAACTCTCAACACCAACAAATGAACAGTCATTGCTTGAAGAAGAAGCTGATTTGATTGACAAGACTGGGGCCACGTCATACGTCTGAATAGATCCTGATAGTAAATTCAATAACTCATTTGCAAGTCTTATTTTCCCATGCCTATTAAGATGCAGCCCATGCCGAGTGTGAAATCTCGTCTGGTAGCTCCATATGCTTAGCATACTCAGAGAAAACTCTTGGGAAATTGAACAAACAGCTTCATTAAAAGACTCTATACACTTGTTCTGTTCATATGCGACCCCACTGCAAGATCATACCTGTATGGTATTGTCGAAAGAATCAACCCTAACTTATTGTTCCTCAGAGTACTAACTAATTTACGGAGCTTCATTATACAATTATAAATGTCTATCTCCGTAGAGGTGTCATTAAAGCTATTTGTTCCCCCTATAAGAACAACAGTATCATCTTGTTTCATTGTGCCAAGCTCAAATGATGACAAAATACCATCCATGATATAATTAATCGGTGCGCTAGTAGAAATTAATGACTTGAACTTGAGGTTAGAGGCTGACTTCCTATCCATCAACTCCCTTATGCCTTTCACATGGCTGTCACCCCACAGCCAAACACTTGAAGAGTCTTCAACAAGAATGTCATTTTCAGGAGAAACATTTTCAATCTGATAATTGTTTCTATAAGTTCCTACTCCATTAAAAACTGAGCTCATCATGGAACATGCATTAAGAAAACTGTTCAGTACTGACTTAGCCTTCCCAACATTAGTCTTCATATCTAATATCAAACACCTATTTTTCTCCAAATCAGAAATCCTATTGAGAAAGAGCCTTTTCTCCGAAAATGTACCCTCCCCCTGCACTACATCAACAGAACAACAATCCGTACCGATATGTTGCTCGACGTCAATTACCTCGTTCAAGCGCACATTCATCTCCTCCGTTTGAGCACCAAAATCCCTAAACGTTTTATCTTGAAGATCCATTATCAATTTTTCATTCATTATGGAACGGTCTACAGCAGCATTCCATTGTACCCATAGACGAGAATTCTCCGCAACCAGATTATGATTCTCAATCATTAACTTCTCAACAAGATGAAAACAGCCAACGCAAACATCCTGAGAAACAGATTTATTTATCCTATCAGGCTCTACACACTCTGAAGACACCTGGTTGTGTAATTCAGATACAACAGGGAGTTCAGTTTCATTGGCATGAGATATAGGGGTGGAAGACATTGCAGCTGACATCACACTAATATTTGATGCAACATGTGAATGGTCATCGCAAACGGAATCCTCATCTGCAGAGTCGTCGTTTAATCTCGTTGTTCCATCACAAGGAGGAGAATGATTGTGAGAATCAGATTGGCTCATATCTACTATTTTTTTAATATTTCTATCAGTTTTAAGAGTAGCCTTACATGTCTTTGACAGACAACGCCAAGTTATGTTCCCCAATGAATTAGCAACTGTTTTTCTGTAAGTAAAACTTTGAAAAGTCAATTTAGGGTTGCCCTTGTTAGTCTTTCCAACAATAAACTCAACCCCTTCAGCCATTCCTCCCTATCCCCTGACTCGTTCAATATGAGGTTCTGATAATAAAGTGATTGTGTAGTTGAGGAAAAAATATCAAGAAAATTTTACTGTAAGACTGAAAATATTCTACATGTACTAGAGAGTAGGTAGACTATTTGTTTATAGTGTACGACGTAAACTAAAAGAGTAAAGAGTGTAAAAATCCTTATGATATTAAGTATTCAATTGATAATAAAGTATGAATATTATTGGAATTATGTCATGAATTGATTATTTCTATTCATTAATCATGAATATGATGATTTAAATTATAAGTTCAGAATTCTGTGCGGTATGCTGACAATAATATTTTAAGAAGAAAAAAGAAAGATTAATGAGAGAGCTCTTCAAAACAAACAAGTTTAACGCTAGTAAAGGGAAGGATTAAGAAGATTAATCGGCTAGAGAAACAAATAAAATCTTATCACTAGAATGTTGAAGATGATATATCTCAGTGAAAGTCTGATAAGGAGTCTAAATGTGCACCACGCAAGGAATCACGCAGCAGGGTTGACTCTCTTCGTTCTGCAGCAAGGATTACTCATCATCATCAAGCAAGAAATTAGTTCCGTATCATTAGATCCAACTGGGTATCTCAATCGGTATATCGTTCATCCACACAGACACTTGAGATCGAATAAGTTTTTATTGGTTCAATGTAACAAAATATTGATATTGACAGTGCAGAGAAACCAACAATGTCCGATGTACACGAATTATTATATTTTTCATCTCATTCAAAAGTTCATTTCCAATAGATAGGTGGACGCAACGATCATTGAACAAGCAACACGGTATTAGATATTGTTGCACACCCAGCTTTGGGTTCAGGCAACTGAATATTCCTTTGAGCAGCCTCACTACAACGTGTTACTTGGTACCGACGTCAAACAAGATTCTTATTTACAGGTGGTACAATTTCATCCCTCAAGTTTGTTTCAGGGAGGTCAAAGTTCAATCCGCTCCAACCAACTCACAATCACCGGCTTCCTTGTCTCTTTCTTGTAGGTTAGGAAGTAATTATCAGCAATTAGACTTACGTTACGTCTCTCTTCAGGCAAAACTATTAATGCACTCGTAGAATCACTTCCCAAATATTTAAAAATCACTCACTTAGAGGGTAAGACTCACAAAATAACTACATAATTCACAAAAACAGACAGACGAACTTTCGAGTACACCACTCGTAGCAGCCAGTGCTACCAACCAAGGCAAATGAAATAACTTTTTCAATATCAAAATGGGCTGAAATTTCATTTAATAAATTTGCAACAGTTACAATAAATACATTCCTAAATGTATGACTATAAGATGGTAGATTGCATAGTACAATATTCAATTACCTTTTTTGTTAGGGCTACACTTAAATATAAATAAATAAAAATCCAAAATCTATAGGGTAAGGATACATCGATTTTTATTTCTTTCTAACAATATTCAATATGACTAATGAAAATAAGACGAGCAAAATTAAATCATCAGTCGATCGTAATAACGTAAAAACAATACTTCTGCCACTATCATTATTATTCTGATTACTTGATACTTGATTGGCAGTATCGCAATATCACGCAACAGGATTTTATATGAACACAATTATGTTAAATATTTAAGTCTCTATAGTTCTTAATTTTAAAAGAGATTATATACATTTCAAAAGTGTAATATTCTATTTCAATTGAATTGTTCAGTCTATTGAACGTATTATTCTACTTCTGGAGATTACTACAAATTCTTTCATCTTAAGGTACTAGATTACACCATCTTCTAATTCTTTTGAGAAGCCGATGTCTTGAATTCGTTTTCCTTTTGGGGTATCGACATGTCCGTATCTATTATCTTCGAGAACAATAGCAGTTCTACCGAAATCATCAAGTTCTACAAACAAATATCGAAAAAAATATTCTCCATTCCCATCCTGAAACAAATGCCAAAAAATTAGCTTTCCATAAATGGTTGATTAAATTTAATTAATCCTATTTCCAACATTTCAAAATTTTTTATAGTTACAATGATACTGTCTCAACAAGTCTTATAAATGTCTTAATGGAATAGTATATTTCGCACCTAGAGCAGAAAATGAGATTTTCCCGGCTCGAAATCGGTTTTCAAGTCCGAGGCCGTAGGCCGAGGACTAGAAAAGATTGAGAGCCGGAAAAACATTTTTGCCCGTGGTGCGAACGCTATTTTTCGCCACACACAAAAATGAACAATATATATAGGTATAATATATACAGGGTGATTCATAATTATGGTAAAATAATTTAATACGTGATAGTAGAGGTAAAAATAAGAAAAAAAAGTTCTTATAAACATATATCCATAAACGCTTCATTAGCGAGCTATACAGAGTGAAAGATTTCGCCCGGAATTCAGTTCCTCTGGTGAAATACACCGATGCTGAATTGCTTGGGGACTAGTTTTTGAAAAACTTATGCTGGATTCATATGGAAAAATATCTGAAAATTGAATAAAACTAGTCTGGAAGCTTTAGTGTGAGTAGTTTTTGAGTAAAAAGTTGAAATATGCAAAAAATTCAAGTAGAAAAACACCGACTTCTATGTTTGATGCCCAATAACTTTCTTTAATTACCAGTAAACAAATATTTTTTCGCAATAAAAATTGTAGAGAATTTAATTCTGAAAAGAATGATGTAAGCTGTGTAAACTAAATTTAAATAAAAGTTGGATAAAATGTATTCTTATGCAGTACATTACACCACAAAAATTTGCTGTTTTATGAGGAGAGAACTAATAACTCATAAGTTGTAGCTGATTGCAAATAAAATATTCGGTTTTTTATGAAAAGTTTTTTTTATATGAAAATAGCATATCTAAGTGACATTAAACTTATACCAAAAGACTAGTAGATTATGCCATTAAGCCTGGGAGGAAGCTCGAACAGAAGTAGATGATCTCCTATGATTCCTGCCCAAATGTTTACTGAAAACTGATGTTGTGGAAGATTGGGATTGATGGCATGAGGATTCTCAGCTGCCCAAATATGTTAGTTGTGGACGTTAACGATAGCTGTTCTTGTAAAGTGTGCCTCGTCGGTAAATAAAACGGTTGTTAAAAAGTTTGGGTAAACAAGTTTTACTAAAAACCATCGGCAAATACCAGCACGGGGAATACAGTCTCGTGGCAATAGAGTATGAACTTTCTGGAGGTGGTATGGATGTAATTGTTGCTCTTTTAGTATCCTCCAAATAATGGATTGATTGACATTAAACTGCACTGACAATTCTCTTGTGTTCTTCTCGGGATGTTCATAAATTTCATTGAGAACTTGTTCTTCTAACTCAACAGTCTTAGTAGATCGAGGTCTGCCTGCATAAATGTGCTCTTTGGATATCAAAGAATCTGTCTCAGACAGACGTTGATAAATAGTGGCAAAAAACCTTGAACTTGGACATACTCGGTTAGGAAAGTTCTCTTGATACAAACGTCTTGCTTCAGTACTATTACAGTAGTGTCCCACTCCATACATTAAATGCATGTTAGCTAATTCGGAGTATGAATAATGTCTAAAATTACCTGCCATTTCTTAAAAAGTTAACACTTAACACAAAAACAAAGTGAAATGGTTACAAATAACTGGTTAATAGGTTAAACAAAAAACACAGCGCGGCTACAGTAGGCCTAACTTACAGTTTGTTTTTTGTTCAACAGTGAGCTAAAATATTTCTGAAAATAATTTTTAGCTGATAATTTCTTTTAAATATTTCTTTATTCAAAACAAAATAAATCAGCTGTTTTGGAACAGCTGTTCTTAAAATCAATGTTCTATTTGCAATCAGCTACAACCTATGAGTTATTAGTTCTCTCCTCATAAAACAGCAAATTTTGTGGTCTAATGTACTACATAAGAATACATTTTATTCAACTTTTAATCAAATTTAGTTTACACAGCTTACATAATTCTTTTCAGAATTAAATTCTCTACAATTTTTATTGCGAAAAAATATTTGTTTACTGGTCATTAAAGAAAGTTATTGGGCATCAAACGTAGAAGTCTGTGTTTTTCTACTTAGATTTTTTGCATATTTCAACTTTTTTCCCAAAAACTACTCACACTACAGCTTCCAGACTAGTTTTATTCAATTTTTCAGATATTTTTCCATATGAGTTCAGCATAAGTTTTTCAAAACTAGTCCCCAAACAATTCAGCATCGGTGTACTTCACCAGAGGAACTGAATTCTGGGCGAAATCTTTCACCCTGTATAGCTCGCTAATGAAGCGTTTATGGATATATGTTTATAGGAACTTTTTTTCTTATTTTTACCTCTACTATCACGTATTGAATTTTTTTACCATAATTATGAATCACCCTGTATATATATATATATATATATATATATATATATATATATATATATATATATATATATATATATATATATGAGAATAGTTGTTTACTAAGCACTTCCGAAAGCAGAAGTGGAAGGTGATAGCTCTAGCAAATCTGAGGTAATCTGAATATCGGGAAATTGTCCAAGTATTTTTATTTTTTATTCTGATTTGTCTAAATAACCTAAAAGATGATGTTCAATTATGTGGGAGGTTGAGTTTATACTTTTTTATTCTTTCAAATGACAATAAGATGATATTATTATAAATGTTTTAATTATTGAATAATGAACACAAATAATGAAAAGTTTTTTGATCACTTTTCTTAGTTCCATGTTAGCGGCTGGAAAGGGTACTCTTTCTGGCCTAGGCCGGAAAGAAACCTGTTCTGACGTCAGACGAGAGTCGTCTGCAAACAATGTCTTTCAGATCTACGTAGGGACTGGAAAACAGCTGCTTTCTGTGCAGTGTGGCAAAAACATGTTATTAGTGATTGTTTCTCTAGATAGATAGCCTACTATTCCAAAATCCAAGGTAATGTTATACGATTCTCACAATCTATTAAATTTCTACAAACGATACAGTATTTATTTATTTTATTTGAATATTACAAGAGTGCGATAGTATCCCTCTAGCTGTAAGCTATTTGAGGGATATATAAAAATAATACTTTACATACAATAAAACAATCCATAACAATAGTTCTGTTTTCTTAATCGACCTGATTATATTTCTTCATTTTTTAAACTGATTGTTCTGTTTTGTCCATTGCACCATAATTTAGTTTATTAAGTTCATTGACTAAAATAATGGAGAAATTGATAAAAAATAGATTATTAAGTTTTTAAACAAACACAAAATAATAGAAGAGAATCAGTTTGGTTTTCAGAGTAAAAAGAGTACAAATGATGCCCTGATCAAATTCTCGAACGCGGTTTCAGATCGTTTGAACCAAGGAAAGAAAACCCTAGCTATCTTCCTGGACCTAGCAAAAGCTTATGACACTGTGTCTCACGATAAGTTATTGGACAAATTAGAGTGGGTTGGCATAAGAGGATTACCTTTGAAATTGTTCAAGAGCTACTTGTCAAATAGAGCACAGATTTTATCACTTGATGACTCAGTAAGTGAAATACCTCTTTCATGCTATGGTCTCCCTCAAGGCACTGTCTTATCACCTATCCTCTTCCTGTTATATGTGAATGAAGTACTTAGATTAGAGTTGAATGGAGGGGAAGTATATTCATTCGCAGATGACACAGTGTTGTTGTATGGGGGTGAAACATGGAATGAGACCTATGAGACGGCAGCTAAAGGCGTCTCTACACTAAAAAGATGGTTGGATTTCAACTCCCTTAGTTTAAATATTAAAAAAAACAAAGTATATTGCTTTTTCAAGGAGTATTGCTGGAAGAGAAGAAACGAACTGTGTACTTAAACTGCACATTAATAGTGAGAATTTTAACAATAATTTAGCTGCATGTAACTGCCCTGAAATAGAAAAAACCAGCCACATCAAATACCTAGGTATAATTATTGATGAAGGATTTAAATGGAAAAGACACATTGATTATTTGTGTGAGCGATTAAAGTTTGTATCCTATAATTTCTATAAATTGCGGTCCATACTCCAGATACCAATGTTAAAAATGGTTTACTTTGCAATTGTACAGTCCCTACTGCAATATGGATTAGTGGTTTGGGGGGGAGCATTCAACACTCATCTATTAGCTCTATTTGTAATACAAAAAATGATTATAAAAACAATACTAAATAGACCTATGATATACCCTTCTATTCAAGCCTTCAATGAAATTAAAGTGATGACAATCCGCCAGCTGTATGTATTGAACGTCTTTAAATACTTTCAGAGTAACAAAAATATATTTTTTAAAATAAATAACGAACATCAACGAACCAGATACAATATAAATAAATATAAATGTTATGACTCAGATCTGACAATCATCCGTAAGCAGCTTATTTATATAGCACCAAAAATAATCAATAAATTACCTTCAGATCTCATTGAATTTCCATGTATCAAAACTGTCCCTAATAACATAAGAGATTGGATTTGCCAGAATTTTTATTTTGATTTGAATATTTTGTGATTTTTTTTCGTATAGGAATTGCGATTTGCCAAGATTTTTTTTCCAATATATTTTGTGTTTTTTTTTCTTCGTAGAAGTATTACGATTTGCCAGAATTTTTATTCCAATTTGAATATTTGTTATTTTTTTCGTATGGGAATTACGATTTGCCAGAATTTTTTATTTTCAATTTAATATTTTGTGAATTTTTTTGTTTTTATAAGAATATTATGATTATCCCTCTTCCCATTTACCATGAAATGCGTTCTATATACCCTGTTTACACTGTATTTATGGATCACTATATGAATAAGAGAGTACCATAGTTATATAGTATATTAAGATACTCGAGAGAATTTTTTAATTTTTTTGTTGTGAATTCTGTTTCGATTCCTCGTTTCAGAATTTACTATTCTGTAAAAATATTTGCTTCTGTGCTAAATCAATTTAAATCAGGTTAAGCATATTATAATTTCATCTCCTACTCCCACTGGCGAACAAGAGTCATCTTATGCCAGTGGTTTTTTCACTTACCGTTTATTATTATTACACTTTGGTTGTATTGTATTGTCATGTTGAGCTTTGAAAATAGAACATAAAAAAAAAAATAGAACATAGATAAAGACTGCTCGGTAAGCGACAATTAACAAGATATCAATTTGGAATATTACCTAATATTATTCACTCTGACACAAATATTTATTAAATCATAATACATTTTCATTCTAAAATTAAAATAATTTTAAACTCAATAATACACAATATTCCTTCCTGAAACTAATCAAAATTATTTATTCTTATGAAGTGCACTTTAAGTTTTGTTTGAATCTCATTTTTACTCTGTAACATTGTCAACTCTAATGGCAATGAATTTAAAAGAAATGGTATTCTGATTTCCGGAGCTCTTTTACCATAGGCATTGTTATATCTCTGGGTTCTATAATTTCTATGTCTCAATGTGTATTCTATTTCGTTCATTTCTCTTTATTCGTTCTTAAAGTAGTTTCGTGACAAATCTGTGACACATTATATCACTCTTGTTGTGTTCCATAAATTGACAACAGCATTGAGGTCAACCTTGACGTAATGAGATCTTGAAGAGTTTTAAAATGCCTATAACCATCCTCGGTAAATAAAGAATCTATATGCAAAATTTCAAGTTCATCAGCTCAGTACTTCAGACGTGATGATGCGTCAGTCGTGAATTTCCTGTCCCGTACGTGTATAAGCCAGTTCTTTCCTTTATTATATTATATATAGAATAGGTGAATTGCAACTTGAATTATCACCTCAATCATTTCCAGATGAACAGTTGCTTTTTTGTGAAGTCCTTCAATATAGAACTTCATTCGCAAATGTTCCACGCCATCTTTCTCATAAATAACATGACTGAAATAAAAAGTAAGTAATAGAAAGTTAAAAATAGGAGAAAATAAAACATTTATCACTTTAAAGTGGCCCATCACTGGTGTTCTACCAGTCACCTCTTATAGGTCATTAGAGGTGGCTTTGGTTCTACCTTACAGATAAAATAAAGTTCTATCCTTTATTTATTTATGTTTTGAATGACTCTAATTTAAAATCATTGTGAGATAAAATAATAAGGCGATCCTTGTGCTATTTTTCTTCAAAATTTACGTGATGGCACATTCCAAAATAAGGATTGATTGAATGAATGAAATGATCGCTGACCAAGGGTTAAATGCTGGTCTTAATAACTGTCATTTTTCTTTGTATAATTAGATTGATATGTAGTAAAAATAAAAGCAATTTATTCATTCTAAAATAAGGATTGTCTTCCACGCATAATTTCTACACAATTCTAGTCCAAAATAAAAATGCAAACTACCAATTTTTCATTTAGATGGATTAAATTAATAAAAAAATAGGCTCAAATATAGCCAAAAATAGGCTCCTAATATTTCACTCAATTATCACTTTTGGAACGAGAAAATACTGAATTATTTAAGAACATTAAAAACCATGGAAGAAATACTATATTCATATACATTTAGTAAAGGTAGCTTGAATGCATTCCATCAAAGCGTGAAAAACTATTCAAGTTCATACTTCTTGTATTTTTGAAAATAAAAACCAATAATATAAATCAACTGCCATTCAGATTATATGCATTTTTTTATTTAGTGTGAATAATTTCTTCGTTTTCTGGGACATGGAAATTTTATCCAATGCATCTAATTGTATCCTGCATCTTTCGCCAACCTTCAATCACCTCTTAATGAGAAATTGTAAATTTCGTAAATCGTGATTGAATAAAGGCTAAATATTATTACTCCACTTGAATTATATTTATCTTCATTAAAGAAAAACTTATCACTTCAAATAAGCGTAGAGGGTTTGTTTTTGTAGTATCAACACAAAGCAAATCAGGAGTATTTGGCAACATTCTGTGAATAAATATTTTTTATATTTATGGAGATCTGGACGTTTAGCTTCAGAAGTGAGCTAAGCTCGAGTAAAGCTAACTGACTTTATAATTGTTTTCAATTAGAAATTGGAATAAACAACATTATCAAACATTTGTAAGAAATTAAATGCGGTTTCACAATATTGGCGAAGATTGTGGATGAAATCCATCAAATATAAGTGGACAAATTTCAAGTTTTAAATTTTAGAGTAAAATATAATATTCACCTGACATGACGCCTTCTTTCACGTCTGGTTTCTTCGCCATATCCCGTAATTGGCGAACCCAATTCATATTGCAATCTGGGATCATTCCGACATCTTTCCAATACCAGAGAGTAAATATTATTTGGACTTTTCTTTGAAAAAAGCCCTTTGATAACCGTTTTGAATATTAAGCCGGTAAGACCAACACCAGCCAGGATAACACCTAAATAAGTAACAGTCTTGGTGGTTTCTTTTACTTTAACGAAGACAGCTTGTACTTGACATCTTGACGGTTTTGAGACCACTGAAGTTTGCGCTTCACTTTGATTTTGGTTGCTTGAGCTGCTGTGTCTTACTGGCATGCAATCCGATGGAGGCCTAATAACAGCTAACACTCCTCGCGGAAATAACAAGACTGACTCCATAAAAGCCTTTCTACAAGCTAGGGGTAGAAGTTTAACCATTTTGCTGAAAAAAGAAAAAAAATAGAATATTATAATGATAGACTATTCACACTGATGATAGCTTTTTATCAAGTCAAAAATATGAAAATATTTATGGGGCATGGAAGTACCAACACACCATTTAAAAAAAATTAAATTCAAAGCAAATAAAATTAATATAATTACTTGTTCATTAACCAATTCTTCGTCTATCAGCTCTTCAAAAGCTGTCATTCCAAAACTGTGTCTTAGTTATTCCAAAACACAAATCAGTGGAAATTTAGTTATTTGGAAGTAGTAATAAGTATCCTACACGTTTTTAAAGGAGAGTCATTGTAGGATATTATAAAAAGTAACTTACTAACTTAAGAACCTACTCCTACATTTTACAATTATTTCGATAAATATAAGATTTCATAGAAAATCAATAGTTTGTCATAACTTGAAATTTTCGAAAAATATGTTAATTTTCTATAAGTTAATTTATTTTTCTTTTCATCAAGAACAGTTCACTTTTAAAATGTGCCATTATGAGGTTCCTAATGGCTAATGAGTTGAAGTGCAAAATGCCACATGAGCTTCAAAATTGTGGGTATACAGTACTGATAAAAATTCGGTTTCAATCAATTATAAAACAGTCGGAATACTGTCAAAATATTCATGAATTAAAAAAATTATAAATATCTACAACGAATTTATATAATTTGCATACTGCGATAGTTCATACAGATAAGGCTCTATTAACCTTTGATAGATTATTATTATCGGACCAGTCATGGTTTGAGAGAAAGTAAATTTAGTAAAAGTGAGTAAATACAACCATAGAGAAACAACTTTTGCTGCTATCTCAAGCCGATTACTGTCGATTTTTACTCTTTTGACCGGGTAAGAGTGTATGAACGGCACAATATGAGAGACTACCACCGTCATAAAGCTTCACGGGAAAGAACTACGTGGACTATCGGCTTGAGATAACAGTAAAAGTTGCGACATAAACGCCCTATACCATGGGATAACTACTTAAGCTATTGTTTCTCTATGATACAACCCACTGCTTGGGTCAAGGTAGGACAGTTTTGAGCCCAGTATTCAACGTTTTCGAATGTAGTCTGACTGTCCATTGAGGTTCTTCATTCTCCATTTTCCTATTATTAACTGAAATATTCTAAATAAATCGATGAAAATCCTATATATTAAGTAGATATAAAATCTTCATCAATTGCATCTTACTTTTAAAATGCTAAACAAATAGTATATTCTGAGTTGATGCAACTAGAACTCATCATATACAGAGTGCGGAATCTTAACTTTCTTTTTTACTTTCCTTACCCTATTACCATAGGTAAGGAAAGTATTACTTTCAAAAAAAATTAAAGTACCCTAATTTCAAGTTTTCTATTCGTTTCAAGGTCCCCTGAGTCCAAAAACATGATTTGTGTGTGTGTGTGTGTGTGTGTGTGTGTGTGTGTGTGTGTGTGTGTGTGTGTGTGTGTGTGTGTGTGTGTGTGTGTGGTGTGTGTGTGTGTGTGTGTGTGTTGTGTGTGTGTGTGTGTGTGTGTGTGTGTGTGTGTGTGTGTGTGTGTGTGTGTGTGTGTGTGTGTGTGTATGGCTGTGAACACGATTACTCCATTACTAATAAACCGATTGACTTGAAATTTTAAACTTAATGTCCTTATACCATGAGGATCCGAAAAAGAAATTCAATTCAAGATGGCGGATAATGACTAAAAAATCATGTTTTTCACGGTTTTCTCGAAAACGGCTCTAACGATTTTCTTCAAATGTATACCCTGGATAGCTATTTATAAGCCCTATCAACTGACATGAATCTCATTTCTGGGAAAATTGCAGGAGCTCCGTAATATTCTTGAGAAAAATGAATTTTGTTAAATTACTATCACGATTTTCTAAAAAATAAGTTGACCGATTTTTTTCAAATTCATACTCTGTATAGTATTTATCAACTCTATCAACTGGCATGAGTCTCCTTCCTGGGAAACTAACAGGGGGGTCCATCCCATCCTTGAGAAATGGACTCTGTAACCTCCTTCTCGTGCATGAGGTAGGTAGGTAGGTAGAGCAGTTTATTCAAAAGAACACATTGAGGGGACAACCTGGAAGATTATTACATCCTAAAGATCTTGAAGATTTCTGTAATCTATAATATTACAAAATATACATTATTATATTATATAACATCTCGCGCTAAAATACCTCAATGGTAGCCTTTGATTTCAAGTAAGAGCTTGCACTGGGAAGGCAAAGGCATTGTGGGTTTATACCTCTTCAAGGTCTTTGGTCTAACTGAGAAAAACAAATACGTCATATCCGGTTCGTTCACTAATTATCTCATCATACTTCTCTACCAATGGAAAAGAACGTAAACAGACAGAGTAGCTGAACGTAAACAGGCATGGCTGAATACTAGGTTATTTATACTTTTTATACGAGGTTGTTTACAATTATAATGGACTCCATTATAATGTACTAGATTACCCAGCGAACTTCGTACCACCAAAGTATCTCATGTTACACTTGACTTTATTGACTTTATTTGGTGAATCATGAAATTTATCTGACAATCAACATGTTCATTTACATTTCAATACGGACTTCCTATGTGCTTAGTCATGCAGCATTCATTATTCCGAAAACATATTATTCTTCTCAATCAATTGGTAGTAATATCTATCAGTAAAGTTTTCAATTAAAAAAAAAAAAGGTTACATCAGTGTTTCAAAGAAAAATGAGGGCATTGCAGTAAGAAGGATTCAGCTCCAAATTTCCAGTTTTTGAGATCAATAAAAACCTTATGAAAAAAAACTCTTTGTCTATCAGTTATGAGCTACCATTATGTTATTCTATATGTCTCCACACACATTCTAAGTGAGTTTGAAGATGTTTCTACTTGTTCTTTGATCAAATATATATATATATAATTTGGAGCTGAATCTTTTTTGCCCCAATTTCAGGTATATCAAGGGTATCTTTGCAATAAATTATAGATGGTTTTCATTAAGATAAGTTTTTTATTTGCATATACTATAGCACAAAAGAGATATTGAGGTTAGAAACGCGCCAAACTGATTCAACCAGCTGTTCACAGCCGCCAGAATTTCAGCACTGCCTCTTGAATATGAATATTCGGTTGGGCCAAAACCGAGTCAGCTCCAGGAGCTGGATCTTTTTTCCGCCAACCCAAAGAAGACACCCATGCTATCTCTGTTGTTTTTGAATGGATTTGAATCCTGATTGCACCAATCGATGCAGCTATTTTTTTGGAATCGGAAAATGTCTTAACCTGAAATTGGTCAAAGTGTGGAGCTGGATCCTTTTTGTTGCAAGGTCCTCTAATATTCAATGTTTTCATAGCTGTAGATTGTCGATATATGGTCCAGGAAATATGCGATGTACGATGAATCACACAGAATTCCATATTCTTTCCATTTTAGGATGAATATAAGCTAAGCTAAATTCAAAAAATTGTAAATTATTCTTTCATTCTTCAGTAATTAATGGATGCAATATGAATACTATACATATATACTATACTATATAATATATATATAGGTACTCTCTTTTATTAGGTGAATAATTTTTTTCAACATTTTCCAGTTTCTCAATGATAGGGGAGTGATAATATCATTTGTATAGGTCTTCTAAGGAACCATTATCAACAGCTGGTACCAATCAACTACACTTCAACTCCAAACTACCGTTTTAATACCAGTACACAATAATTTTATCACAGGGTTATATGTTTATTACAGCTGGTAACTTTAGATGCTAAATCATATTATCACAATAATATGATCTTGAATCAGTTTGTATGTTTGTTGTGTTTGTTTGTATGTTTGTTCCCTGTAGACTTGAAAACTACTTGACATAACGGCATGAAACTTTGGGAATATGTTGTGTGAGTATTGGGGATGGTTTCTGAACAGAAATTTTAATAGGGGGGCTAATAATAATAATTAATTAATCCATTTTACAGACATATGTTTTCGCAATTTTCGGCCGAGCGGCTACTGAAGAACGAAAAGATGATCATGATTCAAGATCATATTGTGATAATATGATTTAGCATGTAAAGTTACCAGCTGTAATAAACATATCACCCTGTGATAAAATTATTGTGTACTGGTATTAAAACGGTAGTTTGGAGTTGAAGTGTAGTTGATTGGTACCAGCTGTTGATAATGGTTCCTTAGAAGACCTATACAAATGATATTATCACTCCCCTATCATTGAGAAACTGGAAAATGTTTAAAAAAATTATTTACCTAATGAAAGAGAGTATATATATATATTATATAGTATAGTATATATGTATAGTATTCATATTGCATCCATTAATTACTGAAGAATTAAAGAATAATTTACAATTTTTTGAATTTAGCTTAGCTTATATTCATCCTAAAATGGAAAGAATATGGAATTCTGTGTGATTCATCGTACATCGCATATTTCCTGGACCATATATCGACAATCTACAGCTATGAAAATATTGAATATTTTTCTTTGAAACACTGATATAAACTTTTTTTTTAATTGAAAACTTTACTGTTAGATATTACTACCAATTGATTGAGAAGAATAATATGTTTTCGGAATAATGAATGCTGCATGACTAAGCACATAGGAAGTCCGTATTGAGATGTAAATGAACATGTTGATTGTCAGATAAATTTCATGATTCACCAAATAAAGTCAAGTGTAACATGAGATACATTGGCGGTACGAAGTTCGCTGGGTAAGCTAGTTGTAAATTAATCTTTACTATTAATAGACAACGCTGAAAAAGATTGAGCCTCAATCACCAGGAATACTATAAATCTATGAGGGACCAGTAGGCTTAAGCCATTAATTTTGAGTAGTTCAATTACTTTCATTATGGACACTGGATACATTATGGACAATCAATACGTATGAAATTTATTAGCTACCGTACAGAATAAAAAATTTTTGATTGCAATGAGCCCGACTCTGTATTATGAATAACCATTCGGATCAAATATAAGGAATTACTTGCATCTCTCATCAACTCATAATTTTTATTCACAAAATATTAACAAAAAAATAAATATATTAAGGTCGCAGTCGGTCAGCCGATGATTAAACATCTACTTTCGAACCGTCCGTTATCTCGCTAACTGGTTGTCATTTGCTGCTCCGTGCTTCTGCCTGAATTCCGCAATACCGAACTCTTCGAATTCTCTCAGTTTGTAGTTTTAATTCATTTTAGTTTCCTTTCTTCTATCACTTTTGGAAATGTCAGACACGTGCAAAAAGTGTAATTCCAGTGTTCAAGGGAGCAAGCAAGACTGCTTCAAGCGTACAGCGTGCAATGGTGCGTTTCACCCTGCTTGTTTGGACGATAAGTTTAGTGACTCAAATAAAAAATCCAGCCTTCGAAAAAACTGGAAGTGTGAAATGTGTAGTCATCAAGACAGTGAACAGGACAGTCTAGCTTCTATTCTCAAAGCTTTCCGAATAGAAACAAACGCTAAACTTGATCAAGTCCAAGTCGATTTAACATCGGTAAAAAAAGACGTCAGTGAGCTAAAAACCCAATTCAATGATATTGAAAAAAAAGTGGTAAGAACACAGAAAGTATAGATAAGTTGGTAGTTGAAAACTCTTGTCTCTGTGGTGAAGTGAAATTCTTGAAATTGCAGGTTGCTGATCTTCAGCAACACACAAGAAAAAACAATGTTATAATCACTGGCATCCCTGTTACAAAGGGTGAGAATGTTTTCTCCATTTTACAAAGAATAGCAGCCTTGTTGAACATTAGACACGATAAATATGATGTTTCAGCAGCGCATAGGCTACCTAACAGAAATAAAAATAACCCGCCGCCTATTGTCGTGAACTTTGTTTCTCGTTTGACGAAAAGGGAATGGATTCATGCGAGGAAGCAGAGGAAAGGTCTTTCTACCGTAGAACTTCATAATCAATTTCCAAACAGACAGATTTACATAAATGAACAACTGGCGCAGCATACAAGTTCCATTTTCAATGCTGCGAGAGCCCTGCTGAAGACGAACAAACTGACTTCCGTATGGGTCCGCAAAGGAAGAGTGTTACCCAGGAAAAGCGCAACAAGCCCTGTGTTCTGGATCATGAATTTGGACCAACTTGAGGAGTTTAAATCCGCATCCCAAACTCCTGAACCAACAGATAACATCAATGATGGCGAGGATAAGAGTGGTGAGGACAAGGACAATCAGTGAGTGCTTTTATTATCATTTATTCCATAACTCCTTTACCTCTCTCTCACTCATACTCCTTATAAGCGAAAAATGTGGTTTTCTCAGAAATTTCCATAACCTAATTTGTTGGCTACAAGTAGGCTGAACCCACTTGTTTAAAATTGTATTTAGAATTGCACTCTCATTTAGAACAATTATCTTCTCAATTAGATCACATAACTATTCATTCAGTTAATTAAATTTTTATTCAACAGTATTCATATATATTGGGGGAGGAATTGTGGTGTACTATATCGCAAAGCCTTCCTTCACTCTATTGAATGATTGATAATGTACAAATCAAAGCATATCATTAATAATACTTTCTGGTTTGCATGCTGAATGCTAGCAAATGCATAGGCTAACATGTAGCTTAATGTAGCCGATCATGCTTATGTAGTGCACTAAAATTCTTGCTTACTTATATTTTTTGCTTCATCCTTTCCGTTCTAATATTATTAATTTTTTTTTCTTATATCCATGATCCTCTTCCTTTTTCTCCTATTAAAGGGACCTCCTCATTCTTCTACAAGTTTAACTGTATAAATAGACATTTTACATTCGAACAATCCAACATTACGATTTAATGAGGTGTTGTGAGTTAAGATAAAAGTACTGTATCTACCTTATTATTGTTAATCAGTAAAGCAGATAAGTGGTGATAAGTCTCCACTCAAAAATTTGAGATAATGATAACACTATGATCGGTGTGGGAGAGGATACTCTGCTTTCAAATTGTTTTTATACAATTTCTGTTTTTTTTTTTTTTTGCCATACTAGACATCTATTACGTTTTTTCGTTTTTGATTCCTCTGAGCATGATGATGTCTTGTTTGTTCTTCTAGATGAACTTTTCTTTTATTTCATTCAACAAAGTAAAATTCCTCCAAATGGCTTTATTGATGACAGTTTTCAACTCACTTATCCCATGCATTCAATGATTTTATTCAATGAATGGAAAATGTTCAATATTTATATTATAGGTACTCACTCTAGTACAAGAAAACCAATACAATATGGTAATACTATCCTCAACTTACTGAATTTGAAACAACTGGATTATAAGCATTTCTATCAGACGAGATTTGTTTTCATCTTGTAAAAAAATATACATATATACATTTTTTTTACAGCACAAACTTTCACTCAAGCAATAAAAAAGTAAACTTTCAAACATTAGAGTGCAATAAAAATGAAACTTCTGATAAATATTCTTGCATAAAGTAATACATTTTTTTATTTCTTTTTACAAGTTTCAGTGAAGGATGTCGGCAAAGAATACAGAATTTTTTGTTTAATCCTTATGCTGTTTTCTTCAGCATATTGTACACAACATGTACATTCTTCTATAATATTATGATAGTTCAGTGAACTACTTTTTCATATTTTTTTCTTTTATTCTTTTATATATATTAATATTATTTGTTTTTTATTTATAGGATCTCTTTTATTTAATCATAATCTATCCAATAAGTTGTAAGTAGATCCAATAAGTAGTTCTTATTTCTACTAGAATAGAATAGATTAAACGCGACTGTCCGAAAACATACACATGTATAAAGGCATTGTCAGTAAAAAAATACATAAAATTCAAATACTGTACATGATTTATAACTTACCAAGCCTAATATAATAACTTTGTATTCAACTCTATCCAATTTAATGAATTGTTATCTTTTTTGCGGCTTGCTAAATTTAATGAATTGTTATCTTTTTTGCGGCTTGCTAAATTTTATATTTAACATATAAAGCACCATGAGTGGCAAGCGACGACAATTATTGTATATTTTCTTCTTCTTTTCTTTTATTGTGTACTTTAGAGATAATGAATCTGGATGCAGATGCTTATGATTCTCCTTTAATAGACTGTGTTATCTGTAATGATATAAATAATTTTGCTAATATTGATGCTGACAAATCGACGGCGTTTAGGGTTATCCACCAAAACATTCGTAGTTATAATAAAAACTTTGATTCTTTCATAGTTCTTTTGCAAGGGCTTCAAGTAAAATTTCATTGTATTATCCTTACGGAAGCTTGGATTAAGGATGATAGTGATTTAAATAACATTCATGGATACACTTTGCATAGGTCCTATAATAACTTAAATAGTAGCGATGGTATTGTCATCTATATTGATAGTAGCCTATCCGTTACTTGCAGTCAGCTGTTGCTGGGTGGAGTGGCCACGAGCTTATCTATTAATTTCAATTGGGAGGGGGTTAAATTCGATCTGTTGTCCGTTTATCATAGTCCTAATTCCAGCTTTCCACAGTTCATCGAGGGTCTCTCTGCATACTATGATAATGAATTTCGCCATTCCAAATGATGTATATTTGGTGGAGATATTAATTGCAATCTTCTACAGCCTAATCCTTATCCATTATGTGACGATTATTTGGACACGCTATGTGAGGCAAATCTGATACTGTGCATAGAAAACATTACAAGACCGGACAGTAATAGCTGCTTAGACCATTTTTTTCTAAGACGGATGAGTAAATTTGTTGCAAAATCAGTAGTAATAGAATCAGCAGTGACAGATCATTTTGCTACATGTATTATACTTCACACCCGAGAAAACAAAAGACCTGAACAACTATCTCATCAAAACTGGGATCACGTAACAGCTGTAACTGATCTAAACACATCCTCAATTAATTTTATCAGTACCTTACAAAATATAATATCATCCAATACTGTTGAAGTTGTTAATAACGCAAAAAATTCGAGGCTCAAACCATGGATCACTTATAATTTGGTAAACTCAATCCGCATTAGAGACAAACTTAGAAAACAGTCACAAAATCAACCTTTCAACCTGGCTCTAAGAAATAGATATATACGGTATAGAAATGTCCTTCACTCAACTATAAAACGAGCTAAATTCACTTATTATAAAAATAAAATAGATACAGCGGGAGGAGACCCTCGAAAATTCTGGTCAGTTGTTAATGAGATTTCTGGTCAGCCCACTCATAAAGATAAGTTTCCGGTTGACGCTTTCAATGACGGCAACCCTGCTCCTCCCCCAAAGGTGGAAGAAATTTCTAATGATTTCAATAGATTTTTTGCCTCTGTGGGGGTGCGTCTGGCTGTGGTGATCCAACCCTCTGGTCCATCTGAGGTGAGGGACTCCGACTACGCTACCGGTGCCGTGTTTGAGCTTCGTCCTGTTGCTGAGCATGAATTGCTGACTGTGGTGGGCAGCATGAGGGGGCGTTCTGCGCTGGGTTGGGATTCAATTCCCACTCAGCTGTTGAAGGATAATGTGCTCATCCCGCTTTTACACATAATTAATCTCAGTATTTCCTCTGGCAGTTTTCCGGAGTCTTGCAAATTGGCTAAAGTTATAGCCTACCTATATACAAATCTGGCTCAAAATCAATTATAAGTAACTTCCGGCCAATTTCCCTTCTGATTGCTCTAGCTAAAATAATTGAGAAATGTGTGAAAATCCAAATCAATAATTACTTAGACAACAACAATATCATTTCTAACAACCAGTACAGCTTTAGAACCTCTAAAAACACATCCACTGCTCTTTTTGAAATTAACAAGTATGTTACCACACAACCTAGCAATAAACAAGTTTTAATTTCTTTTCTGGATTTATCCAAGGCCTTTGATTCAATAGATAGGAATATACTTTTTGCAAAACTTGAAGCAATTGGCTTCAAGAATCTCACCTTAAGATGGTTTAGAAGCTACTTTGAAGATAGAACACAGAGAATATCATTAAATGGCACAGACAGTGATTCTATTGCAGTTGATTATGGAGTGGTGCAGGGGAGTACCTTGGGCCCTCTACTTTTCCTCATTTACATCAATAACATATCCAGGTTGCACCTACATGGTCAATTATTCCTCTTTGCCGATGACATTGCACTTGTGTCCACAGGCTGCACATGGACTGAAACATTCAATAATGCTTCCTCTGATCTCGTTAAACTAAAAAATTGGTTTGACAACAATGTGTTGTCAATTAATATTTCGAAATCCAAGTGTTTACCTATATTCCTTCGTAATAGCCCCGGGCCCAGGGTGCTCAGGATGCATTCATGTGGTGACCCATTCTCCAATGACTGTAACTGTCCTGAGATAGAACAAGTCTTAACTCACAAATATCTTGGCATAATATTCGACCACAAGTTGAGTTGGGTGGCCCATGTGCAGTACCTCAGCAAGAGGTTGCGTAAGATGAATTATGCCTTTGCACAGCTGGGAAGGGTCCTGAGTGCTGGGCACTGTCGTTCTGTCTACTATGCATATGTGCAGACATTGCTTGAGTATGGCATCTTGGCGTGGGGCGGTGCCTCCTTGGGTGTCCTGCGTCCTGTTGCGTTCTCACAGAGAGCACTTATTAAAACACTATTGGCCAAAAATCATAGATATCCAACACATTTACTTTTCCAAGAATTCCCTGTTTTAAATATAAAACAATTATTTATAAAAAATTTACTTGCCTTTATAAAAAAAAGTAACTTTGTCTTCAATGAAATTCAACATTATTATCCCACTAGAAACAGATTGCATATAAATATTCAATTTCCCCGTTTAAGAAATTCAATTCAACTTGGAAACTGTTTTCATTTAGCCCATTGGCTTTACCGTAATGTACCGGCCGAGATTTCAACTACTGAGGGGGTTAGCAGTGCCGTCTACAAGCGGAGAGTGAGCAGGTGGCTGCTCTGCATCGGTTCAGATGCTGCGGAGGCTCTTCTACATTCTCCATATAGATGAATATTTCTAGTTCTGAACACAAAATACCATTCAAATAATACACACAGTACCATGCTAATAAAGCTATATTACTCCCAACTCAGCCATTTAACCGCTGTCAAGCTGACACTTTCATTTTATTTATTTATTGTATTTTTCCTATCTTGAGTTTTAAAATTTATTATTAAAATAAACTCTCTTATTATGCTTTCAAATTTATTTATTATTCATAGTTTGTAATCTATTTTATTATTGCTAGTGTTTGCCCTCTGTCTGATAATTTGCGACTCCTCCCTGCACACGGACAAATCATCCAGGCAGGGAGAATTTATTCATGTAATTTTATAACACTTTTATATTTTGTGAATATGTAATATTTTATGAATAAACCAATTTGAATTTGAATTTAATTAACTCACGGCTAGTTCTCAAGTTTGTCTTTTCTCTGGCCGTGCTACAAATAAATGTAGGTATATGTTTGACATTTTGTTTCTGTAATCTTGTAGTCTATTAAGAAAGTTTTCAATGTGATTTTTGATGGCAATAAAATTTGAATTTGAAAAAAGAATTATCAATAAACTCCTAACCAAAGAAAACCTTTGTGCTCTGTTCTAATCGGAATGTATGAGACTCCATATACAGCTGATAGAAGGCGCAAACTGAACTGGCCAAGCATACAACGATGGAACAAACACATGGTAAGCTCGCGCTCTCAATCAATGCAAAATCAATTCGATCAGCTAATTGATAAAATTGTTTTAAGCTTTCCAATGATTACAACATATGTTAGAATATCATGTATCAATTATCTCAGTTCCATATGGAGTTCACCTTACCATAAGCTTACTTAATAGGACCCTTTTTCATCCTTTGAAACCCTTAGAGGCAAAATATCTCAAAATCCGTTCTTAGTGCGCGTCTAGCATGTTTGAAGAATATTTGTGCAAAGTTTCAAGTCTGTAGGACAATTAGTTTGAGCTGTAGTGTGATTTTACATCAAAATTTTCGAAAAATACCCTCTCCTGGACCCTATGTGCTCCTGGTCAGAATTTTTCTGCATAGGTCTAAGTTTTTTCATAGCTGAACAAAAAAGTTCCTTATGACTTTGCTGTGAAATAAGCGGTTAAAAAGTACACAATTTTGGGGGGGCCCCAGCTCCCTCAGGGGGGCAAATTTCTGAAAATCCTTTCTTAGTGGATGTTTTGAGGCTACCATAAACAATTGTGCAAAATTTCAAGTTTTTGGGCTTAGTAGTTTGGGCTGTGGTGTGATTTCAGTCTGTCAGGGCTTAGCCTTTTATATACACATATATATAATATATATATATATATATATATATATATATATATATATAGAGAGAGAGAGAGAAGAGAAGAAGATTTGGGAGCACAGAAATGCATGATTAAATAAATTCAATAACATTTAAAATATCATCCAAAGCATTTTAAACAACTCCAATCAATTGATGGTTTTTCATTTCAATTAATTATACAATGAGATAGGTTAGGTTCTAGTTTTGTGTACAAATAAGCAGCAGACGAAACATCTTTCAGTCATGACTCATGATCAACCGTTCAGCCACAGAATACATACAGAATGGAAGGTATCAATCTAACCAAAACTTGAGTGCACCAAGACCACGACACATGACCAATACCTACTATTACTTCAGGCCCCACAACTGATCTCTAATAAACTATGACGTCATCACATGTAGATCCATGATCTACTGGCGGTAAGCAAGCGAAATAAGAGCGCTGATGCTTGTTATCACATCTGATATGATAATCAACAAAATTAGAATTAAAAATTCAATTTTCACGGTCTTCCATTTCAATGAATATGGTTTGTTTATCATTCTTCTAATATTCGTTTGTGAAAAGTAATAATGAATTTGGGGTTTTAAATCATGGTACACCCTTGTGGGCTAAAGTGCACGTCCAGTGCCAACATACCTGTCATCAAATTTTTGGTTGGGATCGATTAAGTATGTTATTTTGAGCACAAAATCACAAAAATTAAACGGCGCTCACTATTGTTTTTTGAATAAACTAAGTTCAAAGTAGCAGAACTTTACATGCATTTAACCTATAAGTAGCAACCATAAGTAGCTAAGGTTAGGAAAAGCTGTAGGTTAGGAAAAGCTTTAGGTTAGGAAAAGCTTTATGTTAGGAAAGCTTAGGTTAGGAAAAGCTTTGGGTTAGGAAAACTCAGATTAGGAATATCATAATTTGATGATTTCAATAATCAAAATGGCTGCTACTCATAGATTAAATGCATGTAAAATTGTGCTACTTTGAACTTAGTTTATTTAAAAAACAATAGTGAGCGCCGTTTAATTTTTGTGATTTTGTGCTCAAAATAACTTACTAAATCGATCCTAACCAAAAATTTGATAATAGGTATGTTGGCACTGGACGTGCACTTACACCTTGTTGTGTACCTAATTGTTGCGGGAATTATAACAAGACTCCAAAAGTTTCGATCCGTACGGTATTTTCTTTTTCGAAAGATGAAACTTTGAAACGAGAATGGATACGAGCGATAAGGAGAAAGAACTTCAATTCTACAAAACAACGGTTTACATGAAGTGTAGAAGAACAGTGTAAATAAAGTGTGAGTGGAAAATTTAATTGAAGTGTGGAAGAACAGTGTAAATAAAATGTGAAATAACAGTGTAATTAGAGTGTGGAAGAACAGTGTAAATAAAGTGTGTGAGAGAAATTTTGAACTGATAAATTAAAAAGTAAATGCAAAGTGTTGGAACTGTCCATAAAATCATAATATTAAAGGTTTTACCTGACTGAATAAAATCTGGTGTGGCGCACTCACACAACTTTCCTTGCCGTTATGCCCGGTCTACACGACAACGAAGTTTGCGTCCTGTAGACGGGAGATCGTTGTGAATTAATGAGGTTTGAAGGTTTGTGCTTTCTTCAATCAATATCAGCCAGGTTTGCGTAAATTTTTCTAGGAAACGATTATGTCTCATCTATCCATCAAAACCTGAATCGCTTCAAAATGAAGATAGAGAATTCGCGATTTCAGATTCGGATTCAGCACCCTCGAGTTAAATATGTGCGAGGTCAATTCTCAAAAATACTCAAAAACAAGGAAGATTTTTTAATGGATAATAATTATTTTATTTACTCTATAGTAATGTAATAGATATAGTTATTCGTTCTTCACTTGATAAGCAGTATTCTTGATTATTATTATTGAGGAGAAGGAGGAGAAGTGGGAGGAGGAGGAGGAGTTGGAGGGGGTGGAGGAATAGTTGGAGGAGGAGGAAGAGTAGGGTGAGGAGGAGAAGAAGGAGTAGGTGGAGAATGAGGAAGAGGAAGAGGAGGAGGAGAAGGAGAAGGTGGAGGAGGAAGAATAGTTGGAGGAGGAGGAGTAGTTGTGGGAGGAGGAGGAGTAGTAGTTGGCAGGGTGGAGGGTTGAAGAGGTCGAGGAGGAGGTCGAGGTGGGGGAGGAGGAGGCTTGAGTTACTATTCATCTCCAGTTTATAAACACTTCAAAGACTTCGTATTGAATTTATATTTATGGTTTAGTTTATAATACAGGTTTTTGTTAAAGTTGGTGTCGTGTGAACGGAGGTTTGAGCAAACTTGGCTCAAAGCCAGATTTGCGTAAACCTGGCTTTGAGCCAAGTTTACGCAAATATCGTTGTCGTGTAGACCCGGCATTACGAAAATTGATTACCTGACGCTAGTATTCCCGCGCATCTGAAGTTTACTAATTCAAAGATCTGAGCCAGCTGGTGTCAGGACAATGACGCTGTAGACATACGAGGTCTGCTATCTCTTCATAGTGAATGATTTAATAGAATCAATAGTTGCCAACAGTTTGAAATTGAAATAATAACATTTTCTCGAATTTCGAGCTTATTTTAAATTTTAGGTGAAAATGTTACTGAACATTAATTGTAGAGATTTTCATGCTCAATCTTTTCCATTGGAATTTTTTGTTTAAATTGTATCTGAAGCCTGATAATTGGGAATCTAAAATCGAATTTTACCTAGATTGGGCGGAGCTCCTGAAATTTTTACAGATATGGGACTTGTGGCAGTTGATAGAGCTTAACAATTACTATTTTTGGTATGAATTTGATCAAATCGTTGGAGCCATTTTCGAGAAAATCGCGAAAAACCCAGTTTTTGACAACATTTTTGCCATTTTAGCCGCCATCTTGAATTGCATTTGATCGAAATTGTTCGTGTCGGATCCTTATAGGGGAAGGACCTTAAGTTCCAAATTTCAAGTCATTCCGTTGATTGGGAGATGAGATATCGTGTACACAGACACACATACACTCATACACACACACACACATACATACAGACCAATACACAAAAACCACTTTTTTGGACTCAGGGGACCTCGAAACGTATAGAAATTTACAAATTGGGGTACCTTAATTTTTTTCGGAAAGCAATACTTTCCTTACCTATGGTAATAGGGCAAGGAAAGTAAAAACAGTCTCCTGATGGGTTTCTTTGTACCACAGATTTATTGTGATCAAGTTTGTAGGAGCCTCTTTCCTAAAAAATAGTTACATCAAATTTGGTTTATCTTTGATTTACCTCTCCCTCGATTCTGATACAGGCTATTATTAAGTATTTTTGGTTGAGATGAATTTATCAATAGCTCTATCACTGAATCGAGTAGGCCTATGTCTATCAAGCTGAAAGTATGGATAAATTATTGCATTTGTGGAATAAAGTGTTTTTATTTCAATAAAATTTCTATTTGATAAAATACAAGTGTCTTTAATCTGAAATTTAGATAGTATTCCATCCAATAAAAAATCGATACAGTAACAAAAGTTACTTTTATGATCTAAGAAGAATCAATCTACATGTTTTGACGTCATTAATTAGTTGTGGGGCCTGAAGTAATAGTAGGTATTGTATTGACATGACTACATCATCTTGTTAGAAATTGAAACTACCGCTATATTTCAATGCTACACTTTCTTTCAAGATGGCGGATTTTGGCGTCAGGATACAAGCCGATTTTCCATTCTGTGGTTCATCTGTGATCAGTTTTTTTACTGAACGTAAAAAAAAACACGGTGGAATTGATCAGTAGCTTTGAACGCAACCATTGTCGAGATATTTCATCTGTAGAACAGCTTTTTTGACTACTTTTAAAAAATCATCGAATTTCACAATAAATTACAAAAAGAAAAATGTACTCTAAAAACAATTATATACAATAGTATGATCGTAATTTTAATTATGTAGCCGCCAATTGTCATTATGTTATTCCCCTAAATTATTCTCATTTAAGAATGAGGCTTACAGTTCAAAGCGCAAGGAAAGTTGTGTGAGTGTACCATACCAGATTTTTGAAATACGCACTATTCAGTTAGTTGATAACATAGCAGAGTGCTAGTAGTCACTTTCGAGATGGGTGAATTTAGCCCCGTGGACCCGTGTTCCAGACGAGAAATCAGATGTTTCGTGAGGCTCTACGTTTAGAAAAACAGATAGTACAACAAAACAAAGATCTACAAATCTACGGCTAATTTGATCACGTGAAAACATTGAGAAAGTGAGAGCTTCAATTTTGCTATCTCCAAGGCGTTCAGCACACAAATATGTGTCTGCCCTTGGACTTTCCGATTGTTTTGTGAGGAGGATTCTTCACGAAGACCTTTCTTTCCATCCATACAAAATGGACATGATATATAAAAAAGGCTGTTTCGAAGGAACACTTCCCAGAATACCTTATCTAGATAGATATATATTACATCTGGTTGGCCTCAACGGCGTCAGACAAGTCAAAGTGCTAGCAAAAGCGAGACACCATTAATTTTTCATGAAATTTATATCTAGTATATAATTACTATTTGTCTTTGACTCTATTACAGTAATAAAAATAGTCCTTCAGACTATAAAAGCGCTCCTCCTTTAGAAATAATTTCAAACATCGTTTAAACTCTTTTATCGTTAATATTTCCCGCAACCGTATTGGTAGTACTTGGTAAATCTTTCTACCAATATAACTGGGTTTTTCTTCATACAAAGTCAATCTATGATATTCTGAGAAGGTACTCTTATGCCGTGTATTATATTCATGCGTCTTATTAATAGTCTGTGGTGAACACCTTCTAATATATACACACATTTCCAAAATATAGAACCAGGGAACAGTGAAAATCTCCATTTCAATGAAATAGACCCTACAATGTGTTTGTGGATGCAATCTCAACATAGTGCGCAATGCTTTCTTTTGACAAATTGAAATTTTCTGAAGGTTACTCTCTCTAGCTCCCCATAGGCCACTGAATATGTAATATGTGACTCCACCAAGCAATGATAGACCGACTTCAATATAGGCTTATTATTTAATTCACTTAAATTCCTCAAGACAAAAATTCCAATCGCTATTTTACTTTCAATCTTATCCAATTGTCCCCCCCCCAACCAGGCCCTTCCTCCAGTTTCACTCCTAGGAAGTCCGTTGAGCTCTTGATTACCAATTCCGACTCTCCAATGAATAATTTAGGTATTTCATTGTGTCTTAACCTCCTACTCTGATGGGTTTGTAGACACATATAATTTGTTTTCGAGGCATTCAACATCAATTTTATTATTTGCAAAATATTGGCACAGACTATTTATCTTAACATAGGATTCAATTTCCAATTTTCTCCAGTCTTGGCTCCTTGTCACCAGAGTCGTATCATCTGCAAAAACTTACAGATTCTCAATGGGAACCGACCCTGCAACATCATTCACATAGATCAAAAACAACAAGGGGCCCAGAATAGAACCCTGATGGACCCCAGAAACAATTAATTTAGGCTTTGATCGTGTGAATTTTATTTTATTTTTAGTTTCATGTTGAATCTCTGTGACTTGATACCTGTTTGTCATATACAAATCCATCCATTTCAATGCAGAGCCCCCAAAACCATGAAGTCTGAGTTTATTCATTAACAGATCTACATTTACACAGTCAAAAGCCTTGGAGAGGTCGGCAAAACAAGTGATTACCGCCTCTCCCGACTCAATCGCATCAAATACAGTAGTTGAGGAAATCTATTAGTAACAATTTGGTAGACTTGTATCTGCGGAAACCATATTGCTTATTACAAAGAATGTCGTTATCCTCCAGGTAATCTATAAGCTGATTACAAATGGCTCTCTCCAATATCTCAGAAATAACCAGAAGCAGAGAGATTGGCCAATAATTATTCAAATCAGTTTTGTCCCCACTTTTAAAAAGAGGTTTGAGTCTGGCTGTTTTACAGCCATCAGGACAAATTCCTTGTTTTATTGATCAAGTGTAACAAAGGCGAGACTATTTCTTCTACACAGAATTTTACCACCTTCATACTAATTCCATACAAACCATCTGAAGATTTTTGCGAAAACTCAGAGATTATGTGTTTAAGGGTGGATTCATTTATTTCAACAAAATTCAGTATTCTACTTTGTACTTCAGGCTCTTTCACACTTTGCGCCCTCTTTCCACCCTCTATTCTATCACTAATTGATTCTGCAATGTTAACAAGATATGTATTCATAATCTCTGCTATCTTTTTAGGATTTTTAACAGTCTCGTCCTCATTCCTCAAAATCAACTTCTCAACTTTTTTCTGACCCTTTCCCCTAAATTCGTTTACTACTTTCCAGGACTCTTTAGATTTATTACTGGCCTCTTCTATTCTTCTGTTATACCAACAAGCTCTAGCAAGTGCAACATTTGTTTTATACAATCTTTTAGCTTGCTTGTAGTATATATTTTTTTCAGTTGTTTTGTCGACTTTCCATTCCTCATAACGGTCTACCATATTAATCTTAAGATTTGTAATTTTTCTCATCAATCCATTTTATCTTATTGTGGTGGATCTTTTTCTCTTTTGAAAGGACACGAAATATCAAAGTGATACAAGAATAGTTTGACAAAGGTATCATATTTCCTGTGAATATCATTTTCACTGTACACATCAGCCCAATTCTCAAGTTTCAATCTATTCTTCAACTCCAGAAGGTTCTGGCGATTCAAATTCCGGGCAATGAATTTTTTAAAACGACCAATTCTCCCAGTTTGCTGTTTATAAGTGATAGAAACAACATGATGATCAGATATATGACACTCAATCACCTCATGTTTATTGACTGGAAAATTTGTACAAATGTTGTCAATGCAGGTTGACGTCAGCTCAGTAATTCTAGTAGGCAAGAGAATCCTCAAGTTCAGACCAAAACTCTTCAATAAGTTATTAAAACAATTTGCTGCTCTATCTTTCTTCATTATATTTGTGTTAAAATTCCCCCCCCCCCCATTATTATTCCATGCGAGTTCAAAAATGGTTCTAATGCTTTGAGATAGGCACTCAACTTTTCAAAAAATATATCAACACTAGCATCAGTACTCCTATATATTGATGACAGAATCATACATTGATTATCCAATTCCACCTGTATGTCACAGCACTCAAAAAACTTTTGCTCGGAAAAATTTTTACCTATCTCCATAATCTTCAAACTCCCAGTCATAGTTGAATCATTTTTATAAATAGTAGTTATACAAATTTCTGATTAAGTGGACTGTAATTTTGATCGATTTAATATTCAATATATTCTGGCAGAAAAATACTAATGAATCCATTCATGATGCAATGAAAAACTCTATTATTAAAACTTACCCCGGCTGATGATCTATGCTGTAAGTCAGAGTGATTTTTACCTATAGGTTTGGGTGGTGAAAGGGTAAAGGAAAGAATTAAGGAAAAGAGAAATGTAAATAAGATCACTTGACTCTAATGATTTACGATGTAGCCAGGCACTGCAGAGAGTTGTTGGATCAATCATTTATGGAATTCTGCTTCTCAGTTATACTAGTAGCCCAGTCAATAAAGGATTTTCGATCCGAAAATTAAATAAAAGCTGAATCTTTCACCATCCATAGAACCCTCCCACAGGGACATTCTCCCAAAAGTCCCAAGAAATCACCATGGAGCTTTCCCCCCTAGCCACCCTCAAAGTTGAAAAATGCAGGTAATCACGGAAAATCAATTATCTCTGTACTCATTGATCGGAAACAGTTCTATTATATGCCATACGATTCGTTACATTATGGACTACAATATTAGTTATATTCATTTTTTCAATAAAATTAACAGTTTTCTTGATAAAATAATATATATGTAAAAGTTTAGGGGGCTTACAATTTCATTTTTTTGTTTTCTTCGATTAACTTCAAAGCAAGTAGTTTTAAAGAAAAATGAGCCGAATAATTAATGTAGTCACTCTCATTGCAAATCCATTGATGTATATTGTTATGTATTTGCGATTCGATTTGACGCCGTGGAAGGGGAAACAGTCGACGCGGAACGGCGCGGCTGACTCTCTTAGCCATAGTAAACAGCAAACTGGAAATCAATTATCTCTGTAACCATTAATCGGGAAAAAATCTATCATATGTCATTCGATTCGTTAAATTGAGTACTACAATATTAGTCGGATTCATTTCCTCAATAAATCGAACAGTTTCCTTGATAAAATAATATAATGTAAAAATTTAGGGGTTTTTTGATTTAATTTTTTTTGTTTTCTCCGATTAACTTCGAAGCAAGTAATTTTAAAGAACAATGTGACGAATAATTATTGTAGCCACATTCATTGCGAATCTATTGATGTATATTGTTATGTATTTGCGAATCAAGTTGACGCTGTGGAAGGGGAAACAGCCGACGTGGCTGACTACCTTCACCATAGTAAACAGAATAATACTGCTGTCTACATAGCATCTCATTTATACTATGGCGCGTTTACTTAATTTTGTCTATTGTTTTGACATGCGCTGTATATAGATTTTCACTTTTCAATATTCTAAAAATATATTACAATTTTCTTGATTCAACCATGCTCATGATAAAAATCAGGATTTCGTTGTTTGCTCACAGAATTTATTATATTAATTTAAAGTGTGCCTGCCTTCTCCATACGAGTCAGAGGTAACACAATTTGATAACTCTAGTTTCAGATATTGAATAAATAAATGAATAAATGTTTTATTGTAGCAGCAAAAGAGAACATCAAATGCATTACAACGTCAAATGGTAACAAAAGTAGACACATAAAAAATAAATAGAATTGGGCCTAAAATAGAGCCTTGTGGCACACCATAGGAAACAGGCAAGTAACTAGACTCATTACCATTGAAAGCTACCTTTTGCAACCTATTGCTCAAATAAGAACGTATGAGATTGCTTGCAGACTTCTCAAAACCATAATACTCCAGTTTGTTCAAAAGAATTTCATGAGATACCGTGTCAAAAGCTCTTGAGAGGTCAAATAGTCTTATTTCAGTTGGATTTTTCTTCTCCAATGACTCAATAAGAAAATTAAAGAGAGAAACAGTTGCTTTAACAGTTCCCAGTCCTGCTCTATAGCCATATTGGCAGTCACTAAAAAGACGATTGACTTCAAAATACTGAACTATTTGTTTATTCAATACTTTTTCGAACACCTTGGAAATAATAGGAACAAGTGAAATAGGTCTGAAACTATTGCACTCAGATTTGCATCCTTTTTTGAATATGGGAATCACTTTTATACGTTTAAGTGCATCTGGAAAGATGGAGCTCAATATACAACTGTTTATAATATGAGTCAAAACATCACTCAAATAATTCATTCCTAGTTTCACAACCAAGGTGTTTATTCCATAAACATCCTCACATCTACCTGCTTTCATGGTATTGATAGCGCTTTCAACTTCACCCTTACTAACTAAACTGAACTTAAATGAACAAGATGGTTTTAAGCTACTACACAAATAGTTGGTAGAGTTCTGGCTCCTCACTTTTTGAGACACATTTTTTACAATTTCATTGATATTATCAACAAAGAAATTATTTAATTCAAATGGATCTAATTTGCTATCAGATACTTTGATTTGACCCTCTTTATTACATTCACTATTTATAATACTCCATATCGCTTTACTCTTATTGCTAGAAGATTCTATGAAGTTGTCATTCTTTTTGCGCCTAGTTTCTTCAAGCAATTTTTTAAACGATTTCTTACATTTCTCAAGCAGCGCTTTAGCATGAGATGAACCTGTTCTTGAGTATATATCATAAAGCCAGTCACATTTATCCTTTAAGCAATTCAACTCGGGATTGTATACTCTATTTTGTTTTGGCAAAGTGGTCTTATCCCTAACTCTTTTAAGCGGAGAAGCTTTGTTTATTACATTTTAAAAAAAATCGAGAAAGTAATCAACCTTCATGTCCAATGAATTATTCAGATAAATTTTATACCAATCTACAGCACTCAGTAGACACTCATAAGCATAAATGTTTTTGTTATTCATGCTACGCACTAAACGTTCAACTGTTGCTGCATTTGTTTTTTTCTTAGTTTTACCTTCATTTTTACATTTGACTGTTAGAAGAAGAGCTCAGTGATCAGAAACAAGAGTTTTTACTATTTCACAAGACAAAAAATGATTTTCCACATTGGTAAAAATGTTATCTATGCACGTGTCATAATTTTTCCCAGGCCTAGTAATACCCTCAAAACAATAACTTAATCCATAAGATAAAAAAATATTTTTCAATTCAGAAACAATGTCACCTTTTTTTTTGAATCAACATTAAAATCTCCACAGAAAACTATTTTAGAATTGTGTTTACTCAAATATTCAAGAATGGAAGCCAACCTTTCCATGAAGATCATAAAACATTGCCGTGTATTATTTGTATTAGGTCTATATAGCGATACCACTATAGTATTATACTCGTTTAGCAACACCGCTGATACTTCAATAACCATTTCCAGAGAGATACTGTTAATAACCTCAAGTGGCTTAAACGTAATTTTGTTCTCAACATAAATAATTGAATCACCATGTCTCCTGAGAGACCTACAATATGAACTCGCAACTGAGTAATTTTTAATTTTATACAACTCCACCTCATCAATTTCGAGCCAGGTTTCAACCAAGCATGCAATATCAATCCTATTAGAATGTAAATAGTACTCAATCGAATCCAACTTATTCCTAAGACATTGCACATTCCAGTGAAAATACTTCAAATTACTACTATGAGTGGGTTCAGAAGAAGTTGTATGTTCAGCAGGTGGAAAATTAGAGCTACGGTCCTGTTTTCTATTACCTTCCAAGATTTTTCTGTTGATACTTATATCAACAGGACCAACCACTAGTTTTCCGGGGAGTTGAGGTCATATTCAAGACGAATAACTTCTTCATTTATCTTATTTTCCATCAATGCAATAATTTTTTCCGTCATCCTCTTCTTACCTCTCCAATTCAGGTGTAGCCCATGCCTGGTAAAATGTTCCCTCTTAAGGTCAGTAAGATCTATCACCTGAACATTATGCATTCTTCCACAATACCTTTTTATTTTACTATTAGTTTTCCTTATCTCTTTGTTTACACAAGACCATTCAGGTAGATCATATCTTATAGGTATTGTTGAAATTAATACATTAGTGAAACTCAATACCTGAAGAAGGGAAAGCATACTTTTAAAAAAAATAGCGGCCTGATTACAGTAAACATTATTTGCTCCTCCTACAATAACCACATAGTCACTATTGGTAAGATTACCAGTTCCACTCTTAATATTATTTACAATTGGTTCAAATTTAGCACCTGGCATGATAAAGCCACTAGTTGAATTTTCCGGTACGGCTCCATTCAAACCATTCACCAAATCACGACCATGACTATCACCAAATATTCTAACAACCTTTTCAACTGGCTTAGTGCTAGCTTTCTTTGTGGATGTATCTCCAAGAGAAGTATCTCTATTCTTGGAAATTATTGTCTCTTTAGAGCTAGGATATGACATTGAGATTTTACTGCATTGGGAATCATTGAAAATCATCGAGTCACAAGACTTGGGTTTTAAAAAACTACAAACTTTACATAGAATTTTCCACCTATATACAGTAGCATCAAAGTTTACATTAAGAGAGAGGCCATTTTCCAGACAGTTTAAACTACTATTCATTTTCCTATATTTAAATACTTCCTCTAGAAAATACATAGCAAAAATTCCGCAATCGTAATTATTAGTCTGTTGAGGACATGGAAGGATGATTATTTCCTTGTAGTTTAAGATTGAGCCAATTCTTCTTATCAGTGACATGGAAATTTTCTCATTACATCCATGAATGGATCAACATCGTTGATGTTTTTCAACGAAGTTTCATGATATATTATGTGTCCGACTCCTTCATCTTATCCTTATTTTGTGAAAAATGAAGATTCAAAATTTCTTTTCATAGCTTTTCTTGTGTTTTATCTTGTTTCATCACTCTTTATAATTTAAACACTTGATAATGGAATGAATATCATCAGATCACGTGAACAAAAAAAATAATAAAAGGGTGGGCCTATATGATAACACTGTACTCCTGATAAGTTGAAAATTTTCAAGCTGAAAGTAGATTAATTTGTTGCATATTAGGTTCAAATATTAACAAATGTTACCAATATTATCACATATAGTGAGAACGAATTACTCTGAAGCTTTCTATTCTCACTGAACATGAAGAGGCAATACCAAGCCACAATCGCAGTTCCGTTCAAATCATTATTATCAGAGCTTTCAAATTGATGCTATGTAACTATGGATGTTATCCCCATCTTACAATTTCCCTATTCATCCTTATCCTGATTCAGAATAAAGTAGTTGATCTCTATAATCACAAAAATCAATGTATGGTACCTATAATAAATAGTAAAAATAACAAAATTTCTAGTAATAATGCAACTTTTTCTAGGTACGAATTTCAAGGCTCATAAAATGACTTTTTCTCATTCACAGGCAGAAATTCCAATGATCATCATCATAATAATAATTTAATGAAAATTGTTTGTATTGTACATTGTTCGACGTAAGATAAGCTACATCTTTAAGTAATCAACGTATTTGGATTATCATGTTTATGAATGAAAGCGAGACTGTGATAGAAGATTAGTCAAACTGAAATATAAACATTATATACAATGCATATTTCTGATCAACTAAAATTACAAATGATAGTATCAAGCCAAAATGAATTGAGCAACTGAATTTCAAAGTTATTATCCACTGTTCAAATCGCACTGTGATTTCCTTTTACTTCCAAATGGATTGAATTGCCTCACTCTTCAACGTAACAATTATTGTAAAAAAACTAGTGGAATAACAAATAGCATTTGAATTTCAATTTTCAGATCATGAAATTCATAAAAAAACTAATTCTTGAGAGAATAGTGATGAATTGCAAACAGAGCAAGTAACATTGATACAAAGCGATACAATGAAAATCAACATAGATTAATTTTAATACTGGACTTATCAAATTTATATTACCGTTGATTTATATTATTTATAAAGCTTATAAAATGTAAACCAACATTTTAAATTTTCTCTACTGGAGCAAAACATCGATAGAAAATAAAGAAGAGCCCATTATAAGACCAATATACTTGTGTACTAGAATTCACTTGAACCAACTCATCACTTCAAAACTGATTGCTGGAAAAAGGGCACATAACATGTGTCTTTATTATTATTTTTATTGGACTTTCTTATTTTTAATAAATAACATTTCTTTTGCTGAATTATTAGTAATATTGCAACAAATGGAGAATAATATTCACATTAAGCTTTGCTTTTCATATAATTATGTAACAGAAAACTTGAATCTTCAAAAGCCATTTCCCAAAAATGAGCTTTTGCCTTATGTGCCCTTTGTCCGGCAAGGTCCTCAATTAATCTTATACGGTAGGGTTCTTTGTGGTTAAATGTGAAACACTTTCATGATTTTCCTACCTTTTATGCATGCTTACTCTTCCTTAATTTGTATGTTTGCATGGCTTTCATCTTTAGAATCTACTTAATTTTCATATTGGACTGTCTAAGTAATGTAGATTCAACTAGTGAGAACGGAAGATGAGCTACTTAACAGAGAGAATCATAGTAAGTTTCAACTCAACAAGCCCAATGTATAAATTTTTTATGCCTCAGCCGTCATATATATTTGGCTCAACTGAAGGTATATTATCAACCTGGCTTGGAAAATATTAACTGTAGAAAACAGCAAACACTGCACGCTATGATTTTTCAGGAAATTGCCACTGTTAACACTATTGTAATCTATGATTTATCTCAGTTTTTGACATTCATAACTTATGATAAATTTTAGCATAGAATTATGATCATACACACATATTTTAAATATGTATTATATCATGTAATAGTATGAATATTTTATCGGTTGCAAACAATATCTTTGTCTGTCATAGAATGCATGATTTAGCACATATATATAACAACAAAATGATTTTAGAAAATTAAAATGTGAACAATTAGTTTCATTACATGTCTAAACAGTAGACAAAATTGATTGTTTCGAGCGCCATAGTGTGAATAAGATGTAACTTAGAAAGCAGTAGGCCTACTACTGTATTTTACTGTTTACTATAGTGAAGAGAGTCAGCTACACCGTTCCGCGCCAACTGTTTCCCCTTCCACAGCGTCAAATCGAATCGCAAATAAATAACAATATACATCAATGGATTCGCAATGAATGTGGCTACATTAATTGTCTTTCTAATTTTCTTTAGATTATTTGTTTCGAAGTTAATCGGAGAAAACAAAAATCAAATCGAAAAACCCCTAAATTTTTACATATATATTATTTTATTAAGGAAGCTGTTCGATTTATTGAGGAAATGAATATGACTAATATTTTAGTCCATAATGTAACGAATTGAATGACATATGATAGATTTTTTTCTGATTAATGGTTACAGAGTTAATTGATTTCCAGTTTGCTGTTTACTATGGCTAAGAGAGTCAGCCGCGCCCTTCCACGGCGTCAAATCGAATCGCAAATAAATAACAATATACATCAATGGATTTGCAATGACAATGGCTACAATAATTATTTGGCTCATTTTCCTTTAAAACTACTTGCTTTGAAGTTAATCGAAGAAAACAAAGAAAACAAATCGCAAGCTCCCTAAATTTTTACATATATATTTTTTTATCAAGAAAACTGTTAATTTTATTGGAAAAATGAATATAGCTGATATTGTAGTCCTTAATGTAACGAATCAAATGGCATATAATAGAACTGTTTCCGATCAATGGTTACAGAGATAATTGATTTCCCGGCTGCTTATAACGTCCATTAACATTGTGAGCGACGCTGTATCTTTACACCACTTCTGTCTGACCTGTAATTCGTGGAGGTACTCCTTTCGCCATCTACTCCGAAAAGATTGAACCATTTGGCTGACTAACTCGAAACGATTCAAACGATTAGTTGAACATTTTTCGACATCCTGCATAGGAAGATATTTGAGAGGTGTCAATGTCAGGAAATGTGAAAAATGTTTACCTATCTCCATAATCTTTAAACTCCCAGTCATAGTTAAATCATTTTTATAAATAGTAGTTATACAAATTTCTGATTAAGTGGACTGTAATTTTGATCGATTTAATATTCAATATATTCTGGCAGAAAAATACTAATGAATCCATTCATGATGCAATGAAAAACTCTTATTATCAAAACTTACCCCGGCTGATGATCTATGCTGTAAGTCAGAGTGATTTTTACCTATAGGTTTGGGTGGTGAAAGATTAAAGGAAAGAATTAAGGAAAAGATAAATGTAAATGAGATCACTTGACTCTGATGATTTATGATGTAGCGAGGCACTGCAGAGAGTTGTTGGATCATGTATAGAATTCTGCTTCTCAATTTTACTAGGTATTCACTACTACTTCCAATATATAAAAAATACTCAAATTCTCACATGTACTTTAAAATCAATTATTACTCCCTATGATCGGAGACATGGAATTAAAATTAATAATTTCCGATAGAAATACAAACAAATCAATGAACGAGTCGAGCAATCCTGTCAACGAAGACAGCCTTTCGAACAGACTGACTTGAAAACTCCAAAACAAACAATTAAACAATTATGTACTACTCAGGCGCCAACTCCATTAAATTCAAACGGCGTCAACAAATAGCGACCCCTCCCTTTATCATATATTTTCTTTCAAAATAATTCAAGAGGGAATAATTGTGCAACTTAATTGAATTTAACTTACCATCAGTCAGCCCATGCTCGCTTACAAGAAAAAAATCTGGAGCTTCATCTTCCAAAAATATTTCCACCTGACCCAACTTATCAGTCAGTGATCCTACATTGACATGTATCACTTTGATCTGTCTTTGTTTTTTCATACATTTTTCATGGGGAAAACGAACTTCTACATTTGTCTGTAAGTGTCTTAATCTTTGTTGAAAGTAATTAGCGGATTTGTTTCAAGTTTATCATGATTTAAGTTAGAAACATGATATCCATCCTTGTCCTCAGTTATCAGTTTAAAATAATATCGTCACTCTTATTTTGAACTTCTCCACGATACACAGGCAAATCTTTGAGGAAGATTAATCGAGTAAGCCGATTTACCAGTTTTACTTTACCTGATCGATTCAAATGCAGTCCATGTCTTGTGAAGTCGTACCGCATGAGAAAATCGTTTGAGTCTAAATAATGAAAATTTGCAAGCTCTATAGAAATTTCCAACCAAGTGAGTAATAAAATGATTTGCACTTGGAATATCATCTTTGCAGGAATCAAGATAATGTTGAGGAATTAATGACAGAATAAGATTTGTCCTGGACGAAATCGGGAGAAATTTCTTGAGGGCTCTATCGATCGACAATCTATATGAGGCCTGGAAGGAAACATCATTTGTCCCACCCATTACAACTACATAATCGTCTGTATCAAAGTCACTTGTCAAACTCTCAATATCTTCAACGACCTGTGCCAGCTTGGCGCCTGGCTTACATATTACTGTGACATTATAACTTACTCCTACTTGCTCTTGTAGAAGTCTGTACAATCCTCTACCGTTACTGTCTGTCAATAGCAATATTCTCTTTTTTAATTTATTTGCAGGCCTACAAAGTTGATGAGAGTTCATAACTGGCATATTACCCCTAACCTTATTCAATTTACAAGTAGAAATCGGCTCTATTGAAGTATCGTTACTTAAAACACTGAAAGAATTCTTCGTTGCAGTGACCTTGGAATCTGAGGGACCATTAGATATTATATCACCTGGTGGATAGAAATTCTTGAAATCATGGAGTTCAATTTCCAAGCATTTTTTTCCACATTTTAAAGAAGAATTTTCAATCTCAATTAGAGGCGATTTGCAATAACCGGTTCGATCTCCTAACTTGCCTTCGGGCAATTTTTTCTGTGGGGTTTCTTGAGATCCAGTGTCCATGTAAACCGTCCAAAGACACTATACGATTCAAAGAACAAAACGTGGTCTAGTGGATAGAGTGCTTGCGTAGCAGCATAGAGATCCCGGGTTCAAACCCTATCATTACCAAAAGTTTTTTAACCAGATCACTCCCGTGTTATCGGATGGGCACATTAAACTGTCGGTCCCGGCTGGAGTATGACAGTCGTAAGGCCTATTGACGGCTTAAATTATATATTCAGGTGGTGGGACCTTCCCGCAAGGGACTCCCCACCAACAAAAGCCATACGAATTTACTAAAGAACAAAACACAGGTGAAAATTGCCGAAATTAAGTCTGTAATGCTTAAAAGGGAAATATAAAGTACTATAGTGAGGTCCACGTTATAATGGCAGTGAATAAAGATAGAAGAACAGCGTTGCCTGTTCTCTGCCTTAATATTTATACATTGTCAAAAACAGATTTGGCATCGTTGCGGAGCTAGAAAAAGATAGTACTACATGCTTTGTCGATTGTTGGACAATGATAGCAACATCAAAGTTTATCAAATACTGTCATTATAACGTGGACCTCACTATAGAAATAGGTAGGCTACTCCAAGGCCCGGTTGCACAAAAGCCGGTTAAATTTTAACCGTTATTAATTTCACGAAAATCAACCAGAGAAGGCTTTTTTGAAAAGAGGGCTTCTCTGATTGGTTCTCGTGGAATTAATCACGGTTAAAATTTAACCGGGTTTAGTGCAACCGGCACTAAGTGTATCCAGAGTGGGGGACGTCACCTCCGTGATATACTCTTCAAAACTACATGAAACAAAACTTTAAATACAAATTCACATTCTAAAAATAGAATAAAACTTTTCAGACACTTACAACGCGTTTTATAAGTTTTAAAAAAGGAAATTATGATGCCGCACCCTGTATAAACTTAACTGTCAGCAAAATGTATTCATAACACTGTACCTGTAATTCTTCAATTATCGTATCCTAGGATTTACTAAGCTTTAAAAAGTCATTATATACTGAAAATGAAGAATAGCAAATTTTTCAGCCCAGGGGGCTTACATTATAGTGATGAAAAAAATTCAATTAAAAAAGTTTCTTCAATTTAAAAACTAAAAAAAAAAAACGGTACGGTCTTGGTCGTTTATAGTCCTGACTATTAATAGTGTATTATGATAAAATAAGGAAATCATACCACAGTTTAGAATATATTATTTGGGCTCATAGGCCTATAATATAATATAGGCTATAGTCATGTAAACAATTAGCGTTAGTTAAATCACCTTAACTTTCTCAAATTACACTATAATCACCTGTCATCTACCGACTGTATTATGCTAGTTGAAACAATAACAAAAAGGAAACAACTGAAATGGTCTATTAAAGTTTGATAACTTAGATCGTTTTTTAAATCCACCTAAAAATGTATGATTTTTAATCAAGCATGCGGTATCCTAAAAGTTAATAGGAGCTTGAATGGATTATTATAATTTGCTCATAAAATATAATAATAATATCACTATATTATTGAAAATAAGTCTAATATTACTTTATTTTTTTAAAACGACTTACCGTACCTGTTTGAGATTAGTATGTTCAAGTCTGTGTTGACTGTCGGATTATAATATTATTACAATATCTATTCACTAACTAAGCTCACATTATAAGTCCACTGAACGATTATTAAATTAGTAGTTATTGTATTGATTACGGTAATGTGATTTGGAAGCCTATAACAGTTTTGTATTAAAAATAAATGCAGGCAAAAGTCTAAATCCAAACAAGAACAAGACGAGTCATCGAATTGTGAATGTTTTGTTTACCAAGATGTGATGGCCAACCTTGACAGTGAAATTGCAGCTGTGCGTGCAGTAGACTTTCATTGTCAAAGATACAGAGTAACGACTTTACCTTATCGTAGAGAAAACTCAAATAGACCATTGACTACCTCCAGTTTGACCAACCCAACGGCTTAAAAATAAATAAAATAAAATGAAAATAAATTAAATGAAGTGATGAAATATCCAATTTCAATTCTATTATTCTTGATAGAATCTATTTAATAATATTTCTATAATATTCACAGTTGGAATGTCTAACTTTTACGAATTTTTATTGCAAACACATATCCTACACAATATCAAGTAAATGCAACAATGCTATCATTCCATACTGAAACTAATAACAACAAAGCAATGATTTACTCACTTGAATAAATTGATTAACTCTTATTTCGTTAAGATCATTCCAGAGTAACAGCCGGCAACGGTCACAGTTATCACATATTTATTCAAAAGTGTTTTGTGTTCCTGGCTTAGACCTTGGACCAGTTGTAGAATAGACACGCCCCATTGTTTATTCATTCTGAAAGGCGAAGTGAAGCCAACATCTACTGCCATATCGCCCCATCGTGACGTCAACATGATATGATTATAAGTTCTTGATTATATAATTTTAGATCTTCAATAATTTACTTCCATCTGAAATAGACACAATCTGCTATTGAAAACAATGTAAACAAACTCTACAGAAAAGTTTTCTATACGATGCTGACGTTACGATGGGGCGATATGGCAGTGGGTGTTGGCTTCATGGACTTTGAGAATGGGGCGTGTCTATTCTATAAATTGTCTAGGAGAGTAACGACCGGCAACGGTAACAGTTATCACATATTTACTCAAAAGTATTCTGCAAAGACCTTGAAGAGATATAGACCCACAATGCCTATGCCTTCCCAATGATAGCTCTTACTTGAAATTGAAGGCCGCCATTGGGGTATTTTAGCACGAGATATTATATTATTATTCATTTGTAATACTATAGATCACAAAGGCATTGGTATGTAATAATCTTTATGGGTTGCCCCCTCAATGGCGGATTTCAATTCCAAGTACGACACTAGCGCTGCATGTGAGTCTATGCATCTTTAGTATTTTTTAGTATTTAAGGTAGATCTAGTATTTATTTAGTATTTAAGGTCTTTGGTATTTTGTGTTCCTGGTAACGATCAGCTGATTGTGACCGAGTATCGATCAGCTGATAGCGTTCCGGTTTAGATTCAACTCGCGCATCATAAAATTAATGGATATCATAAAATATTATTAATTTTTGTTCTGAAGATGGTGAATAGGCTAAAATCTAAACTAAAGTAAACGGAATTAATTGCAATGTTGTATAATATAACATATTATAGGATTATATTATGCAATAGTACTCCTTTTTTTAATAAATAAATTATAATTTTATGATTATGGCCCGGTTGCACAAAAGCCGGTTAAATTTTAACCATGCTTAATTTCACGAGAAACAATAAGAGATGGTCTTTTTGATAAAACGGCTTCTCTGATTGGTTCTCGTGGGATTAATCACAATTAAAATTTGACCGGCTTTTGTGAAACCGGCACTATGATATTGGATGGAATGATTATCATGGAATAATAATAATACTAACTTAGTAGTTCTGTGAACAGTAGACCTCATGCAGTTTTCTCATCCACAAATATCTGATGTTACCTGTTCTAGTTAATTCAGTAATTGAATCATAATTTACTCTTAAAAACTGTTATTTGTTTTCTCTAAGATCGAGAACTCACTTATGTTAATAAACTTGGTTCACGTTTGGATTTGTATCCCATATGAATAATGAATAATGCACTTGTCAGCTGATTGATTATGAATAATTCTATAGTCTGATTGATCCTATCTTCAAAGTAGATGATATAGTGATATCAGAGTATGGAGGAATTCCTTTTCTTTTCATATTATCCCTAAAATGCAAAATTTCAAAAAACCTTCTGTATACATCAACGCACAGTTGAAAAAGGAATATCTCTGCCAAATCTCATCAAATTCTATCAACTTAATCGCGATTCAAAATCAAAATTGGCCTATGGCCACGGACTTGAAAACCGATTTCGAGCCGGAAAAATCTCATTTTCTGCTCTAGGTGCGAAATATACTATTTTTATATCTATTTCACTTTTCGAGATATTCACTCTAACAGATGTGACATTTTTGAAAAAATACATTTTCCTTAAATTTTTTGCTATTTTTGCTCTTATAACTTTTTGAATATCGATGGGAAAAATCCATGCAGGCAAAAGTCTAAGTCCAAACAAGAACAAGACGAGTCATCGAATTGTGAATGTTTTGTTTACCAAGATGTGATGGCCAACCTTGACAGTGAAATTGCAGCTGTGCGTGCAGTAGACTTTCATTGTCAAAGATACAGAGTAACGACTTTACCTTATCGTAGAGAAAACTCAAATAGACCATTGACTACCTCCAGTTTGACCAAGCACACGGCTTAAAAATAAATAAAATAGAATGAAAATAAATTAAATGAAGTGATGAAAATGAATTATCCGATTTCAATTCTATTATTCTTGATAGAATCTATTTAATAATATTTCTATAATGTTCACAGTTGGAATGTCTTTTTACGAATTTTTATTGCAAACACATATCCTACACAATATCAAGTAAATGCAACAATGCTATCATTCCATACTGAAACTAATAACAACAAAGCAATGATTTACTCACTTAAATAAATTGATTACTCTTATTTCGTTAAGATCATTCCAGAGTAACAGCCGGCAACGGTCACAGCTATCACATATTTATTCAAAAGTGTTTTGTGTTCCTGGCTTGGACCTTGGACCAGTTGTAGAATAGACACGCCCCATTGTTTATTCATTCTGAAAGGCGATGAAGCCAACATCTACTGCCATATCGCCCCATCGTGACGTCAACATGATATAATTATAAGTTCTTGATTATATAATTTTAGATCTTCAATAATTTACTTCCATCTGAAATAGACACAATCTGCTATTGAAAACAATGTAAACAAACTCTACAGAAAAGTTTTCTATACGATGCTGACGTTACGATGGGGCGATATGGCAGTGGGTTTTGGCTTCATGGACTTTGAGAATGGGGCGTGTCTATTCTACAAATCGTCTAGGAGAGTAACGACCGGCAACGGTAACAGTTATCACATATTTATTCAAAAGTATTTTGCAAAGACCTTGAAGAGATATAGACCCACAATGCCTATGCCTTCCCAATGATAGCTCTTACTTGAAATTGAAGGCCGCCATTGGGTATTTTAGCACGAGATATTATATTATTATTTATTTGTAATACTATAGATCACAAAGGCATTGGTATGTAATAATCTTTATGGGTTGCCCCCTCAATAGCGGATTTCAATTCCAAGTACGACACTAGCGCAGCATGTGAGTCTATGCATCTTTAAGGTCTTTGGTATTTTGTGTTCCTGGTAACGATCAGCTGATTGTGACCGAGTATCGATCAGCAGATAGCGTTCCGGTTTAGATTCAACTCGCGCATCATAAAATTAATGGATATCATATTATTAATTTTTGTTCTGAAGATGGTGAATAGGCTAAAATCTAAACTAAAGTAAACGGAATTAATTGCAATGTTGTATAATATAACATATTATAGGATTATATTATCCAATAGTACTCCTTTTTTTATTAAATAATTATAATTTTATGATTATGGCCCGGTTGCACAGAAGCCGGCTTTTGTGAAACCGGTACTATGATATTGGATGGAATGATTATCATGGAATAATAATAATACTAGTAGTTCTGTGAACAGTAGACCTCATGCAGTTTTCTCATCCACAAATATCTGATGTTACCTGTTCTAGTTAATTCAGTAATTGAATCATAATTTACTCTTAAAAACTGTTATTTGTTTTCTCTAAGATCGAGAACTCACTTATGTTAATAAACTTAGTTCACGTTTGGATTTGTATCCCATATGAATAATGAATAATGCACTTGTCAGCTGATTGATTATGAATAATTCTATAGTCTGATTGATCCTATCTTCAAAGTAGATGATATAGTGATATCAGAGTATGGAGGAATTCCTTTTCTTTTCATATTATCCCTAAAATGCAAAATTTCAAAAAACCTTCTGTATACATCAATGCACAGTTGAAAAAGGAATATCTCTGCCAAATCTCATCAAATTCTATCAACTTAATCGCGATTCAAAATCAAAATCGGCCACGGACTTGAAAACCGATTTCGAGCTGGAAAAATCTCATTTTCTGCTCTAGGTGCGAAATATACTATTTTTATATCTATTTCACTTTTCGAGATATTCACTCTAACAGATGTGACATTTTTGAAAAAATACATTTTCCTTAAATTTTTTGCTATTTTTGCTCTTATAACTTTTTGAATATCGATGGGAAAAATCCATGCTGATCATGAACTTATAGAGCATCAAATTCTCTTCAATTTTATGTATAATTTCACAAGTTTACGCACATCCCCACGACTGTTGCAGCAGCTTCAGTGTTGAGTGTGAGATCTTCAGTTATGCAAAAATTAATAGACCAATTGACAAAGGAATTTGGAGAGAATTTTTTGAACACAATTTTTGACTTGGCAGTTATTTGGGATCAGTTAGGGGGTTAACATATCAAAAGTCCCTATCCCTACCCCTTGTGCTGAAGGTATGAGTGTGGTTTAAAAGTTGCATTTTTTAATGTTTTGCTTACACGCTCATATCTTGAGGAAAATGCGTTCAACGGACATGATTAACTGTTCAGAAATGAAGCTTGATAAATTCTCCACAATATTTGTTTTGTAGTGAATTCTGATATTCCCAACAGTTTTCGAGATATACTCTCTTAAAAGTGTAGAATGGTTAAAATAACAGCTTTTAATCCAATTGTTTGATGTTTCAGGGCCTACAACTCTCCAACAATCCATCGTAGAAATGGATGCTCCCCGTAGATCTGTAGAGCTTTGTTTTCTCTCCAATTTGATGTATTATTTTACTACTTAATGTTTTCCTTCTATTGTTATAGCAGATTCAATGTGGGGGTGAAATTTTCAACTCTGCAACAAGTTTCAACTTAGCAGATCTACACCTTCAATACACGGGATAGAGATGCGTATTTTTGCTATGTTCACCTGCCAACTAGTCTTCATTAAGCTTCAAAGTCAAAAATCTGGTGTGGTACACTCACACAACTTTCCTTGCTCATTGAACTGTAAGCCTCATTCTCAAACGAGAATAATTTAGGGGAATAACATAATGACAATTGGCGGCAACATATTTGCAACTATGATCAGACTACTGTATATGTGTATATATAATTATTGTTTTCAGAGTACTTTCCCTCATGTAAATTGTGAAAATCAATGATTTTTTTAAAGTCGTCAAAACAGCTGTTCTACAGATGAAATATCTTGACTATGACTGTGTACTTTTTATAAACTGCTCTACCTACCTACCTACCACATGCACGAGATGGAGGTTACAAAGTCCATTTCTCAAGGATGGGGTGGACCCCCATTAGTTTCCCAGGAAAAAAACTCATGCCAGTTGATAGATCTGATAAATAACTATACAGGTTATGAATTTGAAAGAAATCGTTAGAGCCGTTTTCGAGAAAACCATGAAAAACATGGTTTTTAGTCATTATCCGCCATTTTTCTCAAGAATATTACAGAGCTCCTGAAATTTTCCCAGAAATGAGACTCATGCCAGTTGATAGGGCTTATAAATAGCTATCCATGCTATGAATTTGAAGAAAATCCTTAAAGCCGTTTTCGAGAAAACCATGAAAAACATGGTTTTTTAGTAATTATCCACCATTTTTTCCGCCAACTTGAATTGAATTTTATTGAATTTCTTATTGTCGGATCCTCATGGTATAAGGACCTTGAGTTTAAAATTTCAAGTCAATTTGTTGATTGGGAATGGAGTTATCGTGTTCACAGACATACACACATACTCACACACACACATACACACACATACACACACACAGACCAACTACCAAAAATCATGTTTTTGGACTCAGGGGGACTTGAAACGTATAGAAAACTTGAAATTAGAGTACCTTAATTTTTTTTTTCCTCCACCTACTGCCTAAAGTACTTACTTTACTCCCTGAAACCTAATACTAAAGAGTCACTTTTTCGCTCTCGGTAGTAAAAAACAGAAAAACTCCCTAGGGAGGAAAAGTGACTCCATTTAAATAACATGGGAAGCATCTCTATTTTAAAAACTTACATGGTAATAGGTTAGAAGGTCTAAGCTCAGATGAGAAAGCATAATAGAGGTGTCTGTCATTGAGTCAACTGAATTCAATACCACAACCAGAAATTTGATCAACTCATGAAATATATGTTTGTATAATAACTATTATATTCTTAATATTAGTAGATGATAAAAATTTATACAGTTTTAAAAATATTTTATTCTATTCAAAATACCAGCCAACAAGTATTTTTGATCTGCAATTCAAATCTGAACCGCATGATCTGGAGTCAGCCATTTTTGGTAGCTGCCCAGCTGATATTATTGTTACAACTTTTGCCGATAGATAGCGCAATCGGCAGTGCCAATCAGACGACCGGTTTTTAGGTTTTAGATTTAGGTTATGTTGTTAGGAATCATTGTATCCATTGGGATTTTTCTTTTATATATTTCTGACACTTTTTCACCAATTCCCTTCAAATAGTTCAGAAGCACCTTCACAGCATCTCTACCTCTGTATGTGAATGGATGTGTTGGTAGACATTGTAAGGTGGTAAATTGCAAATCCCTTACAGATGATACGATGTTCTTGATATTTATAAGAGCAGTCGCTAAATTCCCTCTTTTGCAAATAAATTCACAAAAAATTAAGGCCGTCCGGCTCGCAAAATTACTGGGTTCAAACCTCAGCTCTAGCTCAGTGGTAGATACATGAATTTTACAAATACAATTAATCACCATAAGGTTCAATGACCGGTGATTAATAATTCTTACCGCTGCTTCTATGAAGTTCTTGAAGAATACCAGTGAGGAAATTAAAAGAATATTTGATGACTGATTATCAGTAACCATGTACCACTAGAGAATGATAAGGACCAACTATAGTTGTTTCTAGTTGATTCTTAAAACGCTCGTCATGAATACAGGTATTCACCAATTTATCCTTCCAAAATTCCTTAGAACTTACAACGCCAGTTCTTGAAGCTCTCTGGATCCTTATATGATATAACTGGAACCTTATTAATATAATTTTTCAATATACTTGTCCTGGCAGACTAAAATGATTACCATCAAAGGATGATAAATACTGAGTGCTCTTAATAGCCTAAGATCAATATTACTTGATTCAATAATTTTATGTGCTGCTGAATATTTATTGGTACTAAAACAGCTCAAACTGTATATCACGAGATGAATTAGGATAAAATAAATTTCTATGATTTGTATGCTGACATAAAACACAAAATATATCCCCATAAAACAGTGTATATAAAATATTCGATATCTATAATTTTTCAATATATATAAAATTTTCTTATATCTATAATTTTCTTTAAATAAATTCTTTTCTAAAATCTGAACAATTATCACAGGATTTAATAGCTTTCACAATAGTGAGTTTCAAATTCATAAACACATTATATTTAATACTGATGTTTAGACTTCCAGTCAATTCAAAATTCTACAAATAAAAACCTGTTTGGTCTATAGATTTGATATGATATACTTTGTTCAATTAGCAAAAATAATAATTAACCAATTAATATTCAAACATGAGATCTCAGGGTTTTATATGAGTTCGGGCCGTGCATGGAAGTAAGCTTCCTACATATATCAAATAAATTTATAAAATGTTCTTATGAACTATGTGATAGTACTCAACATGTTGTGACTTTTTATTGGATTTAAGTCAATTTGAATAGTGCTTTTAATTAATTTCCCCACTATACGCAGAAAGCCTAAAACGAGCTTGCTTGACTTATCACTCACATTCATGAAGTTCTTGACGGTCTCGTGGATTGAATTAATTATTTCCAATAATTAATTAGACAGGCTCCTTTTGTCTCTGCTGGGCTAACGCGTGGTCCAGATTCTTATAGATTTCTCTCCGAATTAAAGATATATTTATGGGAATTGATTGTAAATTACGAACTCTTCAACAACACTGAGTTCACAGATAATTTAACATTTAATACAAATATTTCACATTTAAAAAAGAGGTTGGCTTGATAATTTTAAAATTTTAAAGAAGAAAGAACCCTAACTCCATGTGCATCCTCTCAGGTCAAGATCTTAAGCCAGAAGAAAGAGGTGTTCAGAAAAATTCATCTCTTCCTAGAACAATTTTGTAAGCTTCATTCTGATTGGCCTTCAATTTAGTAGATTAAATACAATTGGTCGCCTCAGAATCAGGGCTTCTTCCACTTTATAATAGAAAAAATTTAAATAAAAAGTTTTCATATAAATACATGTAGTGTTTATCTTAAATTAATTTCACAAATAAATCGCAATATATGATGTTAATAAACAATAGCCTATACATTTAGTTTTTTATATGAGTTTTGTATACTCTGGATTTTCGTGATTTTTAGATTATAATAAATATTTATACAGAAATAATAGTTGTCCATATTTCTATACATCAACCTTCCTTAGTATATATAATACATCTTTTGTGAGTAAATTTTTATAATTCAACCTATTATACTGGTTGATCGAACGATCAGCTGGTTCGCTCAGTATTGATTCAAATAATTATCGATTTATTCAAGATCGACGATTCTTTTAAAAATGTAAACAAATAATTCTAACCTCAATGTACATGCAAACTTTTATTTTTTATAATCCGCCAATAATAAGTAAGCCGCTTTATAATTTTTAATTTTGCCAATGGATTCTCATAGTTGTGGAATCACAATTATACATGTTTTCTTATCGTTTTTGATAATACTATTACTCTTTATCGCTAACAATATTCGAGTTAAGTGGATTGATCCTTTGACTAGGTCTAACTTTCTTTTCCATTTTATAATTCTATTAAAATTCACTGGTTCATTTCAAAATATTTGATGGTACTAAAATACCACGTGACAACATGTATATTCATGTGTTTGTTTTAAATATACACAAAAGCTCATGACCTCATGTTTGTGTGCTTCTACTGTGTATGAGGCAGCTGCATCTGGGGTACAGCTTTGTACTGGCTTTAAAATACATTCAAAGTCACAGTATACTACAAAAGGCACCTTCAGTCCCCTCTCCACATGTTCAAACTTCACATACATTATGGCTTTGCATGTGGAAGATCAACTCTTACAGCTTTGTTGAGAAGACACATTTTCAAATGTTTCTCAAGTTTCACTTCCTTGGTTTCACCATATTGGTCATCAAAATGACTAAAGCACCGTTTACATATTGATATTACATGCTCATGTTTGGTTTTCTCACTTCCAACCAATTTCTCAAAGTTTTTAATAAATATATAGTGACTTGCCCCATCATTATTAGAGATCAATAGAATATCTCTACGATCAATGAGTTCTTCATCAACAACTTTGAGCGGATAAACCTTGTTGTTTTCATCCAGCCCAAACACATTTATTGATATTTGATTTATTTTTACAAACTTTTTTATCTCATGTAATGGAGTTGGATATGTGATGCAATCAAAGTCATATGTGTGATCAATGTTGGCATAAGATGATGCACAACAAGAATGATTTTCACCAACAAGTTTTGATAGAATGGCATATTGGAAGCATTTATTGTCATAGTTTTGCACATTAATACATGCTTTGCGACATTCAATTTCTTGAGGAAGTGGAATGTAAGTACTACCACCAAGAGGTACATACTTGTTTATTCGCAAACGAAGCCCATCAACTGCTAGGAGATGCCACCCACTTTTCTTCAGTTGTATTCACTTAATTCAGTGTTCAATTTATCGAATCTTGAATTTAAAATATCATCCAAATCAGTATCCTTAAACACTGGATGGTTTTTTGTTTTAAATTATGTATTGAGTTCTTCATCTAGTTGATTTATCATTGTGCAGTCAACTAAGATGTTAAACTTCACTGTCTCATGAGTACTTAATGATGTTCTCAACCTAGCAATTATTTTTTGTTTCACTGCTTGTAGAAACTTAGGTAAGTCATGATTAATATCACATCGAATAAAATATGACTTGAGACGCCCTTGAAAAGCAGTCTCATACTCATTGATACCATCTAAATCAGGTTGTATTGCTAGCAATGTATCTAATTTTGGCTCAATTCTTGCCTGTTTTTGAGGAGGGAGGTTGGATCCACAACTTTTACATGACGTAATAGATTGTGAATATTGGTGAAATTATACCCACAATGAGAGCATATACCACTAAAAACTTCATGGCATATATTTTCATCTCCTTAGCACAGTGGTTAGGAGTGGGGACTTTTGATATGTTTACCTCCCCACTACCCTAAACAGAACTGCGGGGTTAAAAATTGTCTTCCAAACTTTTCCCTCTATAACACTTCGTTGACTGGGCTATTTTCTCTATATATTTGAAATAAGATTGACAATCAGAAGTTACTTGTTTGATACTGTTAGGCCATCCATTATTTATCATATATTTCACTTTACACAAAGTTTCATCTTTTGCTGTTTCAATAACTAACTTATCATAATAATTATGAGCTAATTCATTATTCTTGGTTAATATACAAATTTGATACTCAATTTCTTCACTAAGACCATCATCTTCATAAGTAGGTACTGAAATGTGTTCTGGATAAGAAATCAACTATCAGTAAATCCTTTACCAGATTTGTACACAATAGTAAAATCATACTGTAATGGCCTCAAACGAATTCTCTGTAATCTAGCAGGACATTCACTAAGTGGTTTTTTGATATAGCAATCAGCTATCAGTAAATCCTGACCAGGTTTGTACACAATAGTAAAATCATACTGTTATAGCCTTAAACGAATTCTCTGTAATCTAGCAGGACATTCACTAAGTGGTCTTTTGAAAATACTCTCTAAGGCTTGATGCACATTTGCGACGCTAGCCAGTTGCGTTTTTACGACTCTCTGCCGGCAGCCAATTTCAGTTCAGTGCACACTTTGTGCGTATCGACAGCGTCTCACTGTCGAGCGACGTCAATTAGTACTCAGCAATTTTCGCGGCTTGGGCAACTTGGTCATTAATCGTGATATAAAAGCTCTGATTTCGAATTTTCAAGTTTTTTGAAATACTGGATGTAAGAGCAATTATAAAAATCACAATAAATATTAAAGGGATTAATAATTATTCATCGGCAGTAATGAATAAATTAATTGATTTATAAGTAATAATATAGAGATAATACAAATGAAGAGCAAATAGTACAGCCCTTTTCAAAAAGACCTTTTAATTCTTTTTCAAATACAATAAACATCTAAGATTATAGAACCATTAAAATCAATTGAAAGCACTATAGATTCCAGGACTTACTCCCATCTTCAGGTGAAAATTCAAAAAAAATCTGGTGTGGCGCACTCACACAACTTTCCTTGCCGTTATGAAAATTTATCACCTAACGCTAGTGTTCGCGCGCATCTCAAGTCTACTATTCAAAGATCTAAGCCAGCTGGTGACAGTTAGGACTATACCGCTGGAGACACACGAGGTCTGCTATCTCTTCATAGTGAATGATTTAATAGAATCAACAGTTGCCAACAGTTTGCAATTGAAATAATAACATGTTCTCGAATTTCGAGCTTATTTTAAATTTTAGGTGAAAATGTTACTGAACATTAATTGTAGAGATTTTCATGCTCAATCTTTTCCACTCGACATTTTTCGTTCAAATTATATCTGAGACCTGATAAATGAGAATCTAAAATCAAACTTTGCAAAGATGGGGCGGAGCTCCTGAGATTTTTACACATATGGGACTTGTGGCAGTTGATAGAGCTCAACAATGACTATTTTAGGTATGAATTTGATCAAAATCGTTGGAGCCATTTTCGAGAAAATCGCGAAAAACCCTGTTTTTGACAACATTTTCGCCATTTTAGCCGCCATCTTGAATTGCATTTGATCGAAATTGTTCGTGTCGGATCCTTATAGGGGAAGGACCTTAAGTTCCAAATTTCTAGTCATTCCGTTAATTGGGAGATGAGATATCGTGTACACAGACACACACACACTCATACACACACACACACACACACACACCACACACACACACACACACACACCACACACACACACACACACACACACCAGTGCTTGTAAGAGGGGTCAAACGGGACGCCTACCATGACGTAGGCGTAAGGAAATTGGAGGGTGACCAATACAATAGATGCAGGTATTTGCATTGTCTTCGGATCACTCCGACGTTGCCAATTCTACTGGTTCCTTCCTCTTTCTAGAAACGCAGTTTTGGATTGAAACTGACCAAAGTAAATGTTCCTATTCACTCTCAGAACTTCTACTCTCACATAGTTATGATCTCCAGTCTTCAGTAAGATATCGTTCTCTCAGTAGCTAGTTTTTACATTTTATGTGAATAGTTTATATTGAATAACATGATAAATTAGAAGTACTTGAATCACTCCTTGAGAGAAACGTATGCTTTAACAATGATTACTTGGATTAAATGGCAGAAGAGAAAAATAAAGAGAACTTGGATTAACATTGCTTGCTTGTGTTTATTAATTCTCCGGGGAAATTTTGTAAGGGAAGATGCTAGAAGCAGCAGTTGAAAGCAATTTCTTACATGATTATTATGGCTGAGATTTAGCAGATGCTTTGTGTAAATCAATGTTTTATTTATAACTTGCCATGTATAATTCTTGAGAACTTGTGAAATTCACGAGAATAGTAACTGGTAAGCTTTGTGGAGTTCTGGAGAGCAGTAGGCTTATTTTGTTATGTTCTACCATAGAAAAAGGTAACGTTATTGAATTAATCATTATTAGTTTATTTATGTACAATCGCATCATTGGTTTCTGGTATTATTCACAAAGCGGACATCTTCTAAGAAACAAGAAAACATTCTATGAAATAGTAATTATTATTAAACGAAAATCCCAATTAAGACTTCTGCTACTGCAAATATTGACAACAGGGTTATTTAATTAGGATTTTCGTTTAATAATTATTATTTATTTATTTGCATTTGAACAAATGCAACTTCCAATTTATTTCCATCTGTATTCTATGAAATAGTCTCCATTCATTAAAATTATCATATTCTGAGTATGTAGTTCCCCAATGAATACCAGACAGAATATTGTACATGTTGCAATCTTGTAATACTTCAAATTTCTTAAGAAGAAACAAAACATGACATTATTTTCATAAAACGTATACTGAGAAATAAAACAAAAGAAAATCTAATAAGAGCAATGAATAGATTAGAAATAATTCGAAGCAGATAATTTTATTCATTTTCTAACGCAGCAAGGATGATAAAATGTTCAAAATTTTTCCTCAGGCTCCTTATATATTATATATAAGTAGAATATTAATAGTCTCATTTCCCATATTACAATTATTTATAAAGAAATAATTCTTGTTTGAAATTGACTTTGAAATTTAATCTGAATCATCAATTTCTCACAATATTTAGATAGAAATGCAACTGGCTATAATGAGATACCATAGTCAGTATCAGAAGTCAGTATCTGTTGGAAAAAACGGGTTTGTGATCCTTGTATGTTATAAGACAAAGCAGATAACTTCATTCATTTTCTAACGCAGCACCGATGATAAATTATTGATGTAAGGTATGTAGAAGTATATTAAAGCAGGCACCAGAATACTGAGTGTAATTCATGGAAACATATAATTAAATCATGAAGAGATATATATTCTTCTATATTTTTATACCGGCATAACTTGAATCACAACTATTACTTATTTTAGAAGGTGGTGGAAAAAGTAAACAAAACGAATGTCAACAATAATGCTCTCCCATGAAATCCATGTTTAGAAAAAAGAAATCTATATAATATAGAAACCTCCACTAATCAATCATCTGCAATGAAACATCAAATCGAGCTCATTCCGATAAATAATGAGGGGGACATCACCTGTTGACAAAATCGTTCTTTCAGGAACAAATAAGCTTTTCGAAGTGGAGAAATTCCTACTCTCTTTTAATTTTCCAGTAATTGTAAAATTCATGTATCATTTAGAAACCTTTTAAGGAAATTATTCAGAACACAATATTTTCATTGAATCTATAATGATTATTAATTGATCGTATAGTTTGATTAGAAATGTAATGGATTATATGACAGCTCAATGAGGGTTGTCGAGAACTGGTAAAGAGAAATGAGTAGAGGTTTAGCGAGAGAATGAACAAGTTATAGTAATGAGCATGAGTAATATGAGCATATTATCTCCTTCGATTTCCTTGAATGGAAGATATTCTCAAGGGATAGCCAAATCTTATTTCTCATTTGAATGATATCAATAATAGAATACATTGAGCTCTTGTAGTTGCATTTGTCTGCTTGAATTTGTCAGATGAATTGATAGATTTTCTCATGTTTCAATGCTTTGAGCGATTTTCAAATGAAAAAGAGTTTTTGAAGATAAAAATATCATGGAACAGTCAAGCTGAAGGATGGTGAATGTTTTTCTAGAGCTTTCTAATTTATCGTATCTCCGTGAGTTCAACATTCTTTGAAGAATACCATGCTGAAAAACGATAACTTTCTGAAATAGCATCTCCACACAACTCTCCGGAAAAATCTTTTGATCCCTCTCCAATGAAACTATGAAACAAATAATTCATAATAATGGAAAATTATGAAGGAAAATAGATGTATCTATGAAAAGTACACTGGTGAAAAACGATAATTTCCTAAGACGGTCTCTCTTTAATGATAATCTCATGATACGTCTACAGCAAATAGCAAGAAACCTAGCAGAATTCATTGTTCCATTGAATTCTCTTCAGCTCGATATTACATTATTGTTCTGCATCGATTTGAAGATAAATTATTGAACTGAAGAAATAGTCAACTTGACACAATCATTGTACAATGGTGAATATGTAAAACATTGATTTCCATGATCAATATACAGAGCTATTCTGTATAATTATTATTATAACCAGGCACGGCCCTAGGGACTTTGCCGCCCTGGGCGAGATCGGCAACCGCCGCCTCTCCCTGTCTAATTGTTAATCCCGGGTTCCACCCATTCCTTGAGCGATCGCCAAACTATAATGGCAATCGAGCCATTTGTACCACAGAGTCAAAGGAAACTCTAAATAATTATTATTATGTACCTGGAGTCCCAAGTGTAAATTGCACATTTTAAAATTATTTTTGCTTCATAAACTGTTTTATGTTTCCAGTTGCAGATATATTTTTTATAAGCCGACTTGAAAATTTACCCAGAGGTGATCAGTTGTTCAAGTTACAATTTATTGAAATTTGAACAAATATTTGACAAATAAGAATATTGGGGAACAGTAACACAGAATATCTGATAAAACTATTTTTATGTTCAGAACAGATACGGTACACAATAAGAAAACAGGCTGTGCAAAGGCTAAAAAAAATTTTTACTGATGATATTTTTAAAGTTTTTCGATTTGTATATTATCAAGCTATCAAAATGAAAACATTTTTTTTCTGATCATTATTTTTTGAGATATGAGCGCCTAAAGTTTAAATTTTTGGGACAGAATATTTCAAATTAGGTAAGAGATAAATCCATAAGATTTAAAGGATAAATTCTTGATGTTATTGTCAATTGAATAAAACAAGAAAATTTTGAGAATATCAATTTTTGAGAAAGTTATTAAATTTACTAAAAATGAACAAAAATAACGTTCAGTTGAGCAATTTTTGGTAAATTGAGTATTCCTCAAAAATTGATATTTTAAAAATTTTCTTGTTTTATTCAATCAACGATATCATGAAGAATTCATCCTTGATATCTCATGGATTTATCTCTTACCTAATTTGAAATATTTTGTCCCAAAAATTTAAACTTTAGGCGCTCATATTTCAAAAAGTAATGATTAAGAAAAAATATTTTTGTAAGAAAACTTTCTCATTTATTTGATAGCTTGATAATATAGAAATCAAAAAACTTCGAAAAATATTACCAGTAGAAAGATTATTTTTAGCCTTTGCACAGCCTTAAGACATAGACAGCAAGACAGTATTAGGCCTACTTAACTTGCTAAGTAATTGAAACTACAATTTCTACACAAGTTTGTTTAACACACCTGTTCAATTAAGTAGAACTCGTCTTACCTTTGCATGGGAAAATTCCTTCACCAATTTATTCTTCAAGATCTATAGGGATTGAGTTATTTTATGTTTGCTAGACCACTCAGACTTCCTGGGACATTGTTGATCTTAGAGAAGAATTAATACGCTCGAGTTTGGAAATGCTTCTTATATAATTTTACTATTCTCATTTAATATCATAAATTGATTATTTATTTGTATTTTCAAATTTTCGGTTCCTTAAAATTTGCCCCCTGGGCGGCCGCATGGTCCGCCCACCCCTGGGGCTGGCCCTGATTATAACTATTCAGAATATTCAACATCTGAAACATAAGAGAAATCATCTATATTTAGAGGTTCGTCAATAGAAAACTAACTTGAGATAAATAAGTATAATGTCAATAGGTTTTCAATACTCTCCAATAGCTAGTCAATTATTATTGAGAACGCTCATTATGATTCGAAAAGAGGGCAAAACTCCAGCCCAATTTGAATGAGATTTGAGTCTTTCACATTCTGTATTTTTTAAATGAGAATTACTCCCACTACAGATGAAGTTCACGTACGCTAATTTCTATCATATAACACAAGTTATATCATATAACACAAGTTTGAAAATACAGTCGAACCTCTGTATGATGAAGTCAATTATCCCGAGAAAAAATTCGCTTCTGAAGTTATTCGTTATTGAGAGGTTGTTCTGTCAAGAAAACTGCCACGATCTTATGGATCTTGTAATATGGTATCACGGCGGTAAATAAATGAATATGGTACATTAAACATATCATCGCGAACGTAGGTAGGGTACCTATTCCAGTAATTGTAAAATTCATGTATCATTCAGAAACCTTTTGAGGAAGTTATTCAGAACTCAATATTTCCATTGAATCTATAATGATTGTTAATTGATCGAATAGTTAGATGAGAAATGTAATGGATTATCAGTGGGGCTTCAAGGCCTGTGATGGGTCCAAGTCTATTTTGAACCTTGGGCAGGGCAACAGATAGTTGGAAAGGGTCAGCTATTGTTCCTAGGTCTATGAATGCCCATTGTTGGTGGCTAGTATGAAAGTTGGACCCTCAGCTAATTCGTCATCCAAAGAGAGCACGATTTGGAGTTATGTGGAGTACTTGGCTACACATGCATATTGGCAAGTGGACCTATGGATTTAGGAGTTTAAGGACTATGATAATAATAATTGATAATTGCTACTAGTGTTATTACAAAGCCCCCCCCCTCCAAATCTATCTTAACTCACTGATAAAAAATTACACAGCTTACTAAATCAAATATAATTATATATATATATATATTATGATTATGACGATTACTAACTATGCATTTGAGTTGATTCTTCATCAGTGAGGACTGTAAGCGAATCATGATTTATTTTCACAAAAATAATTAAAGCTCCCCTAGATAATAAGTGAATATTGTAGCTAGAAAAAACACAAATAATACGATTTTAATATTATATTTAAAAGTGAATTGTTTTCTTCAAGAGAGAGTTACGTTTAGCCAAGCAATTGAATGAGTTCATCACTGATTCAAAGTTTGGATCTTGTAATAAATTTATCCACATCTATAACTGCCTACTAACCTACCTATAGTTCATTTGACGAGAAGATAAAGTAAAAGCATTGAAAAATCATACCCTCTAGAGGTCTATCTGTCTATGGTAAAAGAAAACGATTATGTGTGTATATCTATGGTAAAAGTAAAAGATTATCTGTATGCCATAGACAGATAGATCTCCAGAGTGTATGATTTCTTAATGCTTTTACTTTATTTTCTCATCAAATGAACTATACTAGGTACTGAAACTCAAGGTTTGATTCGAAATAAGAATTTTGTGGTGTAATGGAAGTTTGAAGTGTAATTTCATAGCAGTTTCATACCGGCCAGTACGGGGCTGAATAATACGAGCGGTGTATGGACCTCTCATGAGTCCACAAACTATCTACTCCGAAACGTGCTCTCTATATAACAGCAACAGAGAAGGCTCAAAATCGAGAAAATGGCCATACTCTCCAACTATTATAGAACAATAGAAAAAGGATGAAGGAAGAAATATTGCCACCTTCATAAACAATAGGACAACCTTTTCCGATCCCATCAACCTGCTGCATTTCTATCTTCAGGTAGTTGGACCCACCAGAGACCTCAAAGCCATCAGTGGTATGAGAGCTTGATGAGAGGTGTCGAGAACTGTTGAAGAGATATGAGTAGAGGTTTAGCATGTGAATGAACAAGTTATAGAAATGTGCATGAGTAATATAAGCATATTATCTCCTCTGATTTCCAAGAATGGGAGATATTCTCAAGGGGTAGCAAAATCTTATTTCTCATTCGAATGATATTAATAATTGAATACATTGAGCTCAGTGCATTTGGAGACAAATTTCATGAAACAGTTACGCTGGAGGATGGGATTTTCTAGAGCTTTCTAATTTATCGTATCTCCAAGAGTTCAACATTCTTTGAATAATGCTATGCTGAAAAACGAGAATTTTCTGGAATAACATCTTCACACAACTCTCCGATAAAAATCTGTTGATTGGAACCCTCTAAAATGGAACTGTGAGACAAATATAAAAATGGAGAAATGATACAATGAGAAAAATACATGTATTTATGAAAAGTACACTGCTGAAAAACGATAATTTCCTGAGATGGTCTATCTTTAATGAAAATCTCATGATACGTCTACAGCAAATTGCAAGGAACCTAGCAGAATTCATTGTTTCATTGGATTCTTTTCAGCTTGATATTACATTATTGTTCTCCATCGATTTTGAAGATAAATTGAACTCAAGAAATAAGCGAGTTGACACAATCATTGTACAATGGTGAATATGTAATACATTGATTTCCATGATCAATATACAGAGCTATCCTGTATAATTATTATTACAACTATTCAGAATATTTAACATCTGAAACATAAGAGAAATCATCTATATTTAGTGGTTCGTCAATAGGAAACTAACTTGAGATAAATAAGTAATGTCAATAGGTTTTTAATCTTCAATAGGCTTTCAATACTCTTCAATGCCTAGTCAATAATTGAGAACGCTTATTATGATTCAAAAAGAGGGCAAAACTCCAGCGCAATTGAGATTTGAGTCTTCCACATTCAGTATTTTTAAATGAGAATTACTCCCACTACAGAAGAAGTTCACGTATGTATTTCTATCATGTAACACAAGTTTGAAAATATTCTCAACCTCATATTCTTTAGTCTATAGCCTACATGTAATATAAATAAAATGCAATTTCTCAGAGATTTCTTCATTTTTTTGTGGAGGATAAATTCTCCTAGTTTCAGAAAACTCTCCTGAGCTCGAATAATTTTAATCTAGGTACTTTTTACACTACTACTGTATTAGATTGAACGCGAAATATGGCAATTTTGTCAATAACTTCAATATAAATACTATAATAACTCAACTTCCCTATTTTTCAATGTTTTATTTGAAAAAGTGAGTAATTTTCGGTTGAATTTTGCATTTGAATAAAACATCATGTTCAATAAACGACTCACATCTATTCAAACAGTCGAAAATAAAAAGGCTGGTACACTATTTTTCTGATTTAATCCTTGCCTGATAATTTTGAAAGCTTCTAGAACTTCTTGATCTGACGGATTCTTCTCCTCAAGTTCGTCACAACCATCATCATCTTAGTCAGATCAAAGAATTGAAATGTGTGACAAATCAAGATTTAGAAAGTCCAGTCGTTCACCTGCCTGGTCTACAAATGACAAGTTCTTGAAATCCAATTTAGAGTAACTTGCATTCAATTTCCGACATGTCTTTCAACCTCTATTGACTGTCCACCACCCATCTTCTTCCTACCTGAATTGCCATTATTTAAAGTCTATTGACCTTTCTGCTGAAACTAAGCAATTCCTTGAAAATTATCGTCTGCTTCCTATACACACTACATTTTGTATGTTGAAGTCAAGAGAAAACTTTGTTGTTGAGAGGTCCGAAATTCGTTGAATAGAGCAGCCAAAACTCCAAAATGTGATGGGACCAGGTAAAAATTCGTTGTGTAGAGGATTTCGTCAAGTGGAGGTTCGTTATAGAGAGGTTCGGCTCAACCTCATATTTTTTTGGTCTATAGCCTACATGTAATATAAATAAAATGCAATTTTTCAGAGATTTCTTTAATTTCTTTTGTGGAAAGTAAATTCTCGTAATTTCAAAAAACTCTCCTGAGCTCGAATAATTTTCTTCTATTCAGACAATACCATCTGAATTGAGAATTCTTTCAAATTAAAGGCTCTCAATCCGACTTAAAATGTAGAAAATTGTACGTCTCACAAGTTCAATTATTGTTTAATACATTATATTATTCGTCAACGGCATTAATCAGCTTTAGAATTCAAGCCAGTTTTAATAATTCTTATTAATTACTGAGAGTTCACTTGAAATAATGTTAACATGGGAGAAATTTCGTCAATTATATGTATTTCAGAACAAACTTCTCAATTTGAACATGATAGCCTACTGATCCGAATAAAAATGAGATTGCATATAATTATACTGTAGAATAATGATCTCTTACTTTAATAGACAACTCCTGATACATCACACTATAATTATATCAAATTCTTCAATTATAATAGAGTGTGAAGTTTCCTTGTTCCTTGAGAATTATTGAACTCTCTTTTTTATTATTTTGATCACAATTATTGAATGTTTATAATTTTACATAGTATGATCTATTAATACTGAGGGTTCCTCTTTTGTCAATTCTCCCCTATGTTTTCTTCTCATACATTATTATTATCTATTTCAACTGAATACTCTCAGTAATACAACTTAATTATAATCAAGTGAAACATCTGAAACTGTGGAAATTCCATGATCATTCCTTACAGCTTATACGACAATATTGTGTCAGTGTTATCATGATTTGAAAACGTTTATATTGAAATGTACAGTGAACCATATCAAAAGTGAACTTAGCTAAATCCCGAGCTCGGAAACCGGCCCTTAAATAGAGAATTCTTTCAAATTTAAAGATTTCAATCTGACTTGAAATGTAGACGATTCTACCTCTCACAAGTTCAATTATTATTGTTTTATATTATATCAATCTTCAACTGCATTAATCAGCTTTAGAATTCAAGCATATAGTATACTCAAGAAATGATCCCTTACTATAATTGACAACTCCTGATACATTATACTCATATTATATCAAGTTCTACAATTATATTATAATACAGTGTGAAGTTTTCTTGTTCCTCGAGAATTATTGAAGAGTCTCGTTTTTATTATTTTGATTAGAATTGAATGTTAATTTATCAATTTACATAGAATGAACTCATAATACAAAGCATTCCTCTTCTGTCAACTCTTCCCTATGTTTTCCCTTTTGAACATAATTATCATTTATTTTAAGTGAATACTTTCAGTAATATAACTTTATTACAATCGAGTGAAAAATCTGAAACTGTGGAAATCCCATACTCATTCCTTACAGCTTATACAACAATATTATTGTGTCAGTGTTTAAATAATTTAAAAATTCTTATATTGAAATAAACAGTGAACCATATCAAAAGTCTCTCTAGAATTCTGAGCACCATCTAAAATAGCCATGTTGCTTCAGATTGTAGAGAGTTCTAGCTTCACTCCCTTAGTTTTGCTGGAAACATCAAAGGAGAGGTATGAGGTTTTTGAATCATTGTTATGATTTTGAATAGGGCTTGTTATTGATATCCTGTGTCTGTGTCTGTATAACACGTGGTGTGGAGAGTGTAGAGAATCCATATAGAATTCGCAGTAGAAGTTATTACTGGATGTATTCATTGACTTGACTATAGACAGTGTTGCCAATTTTCAGTGACTTCCTTTGAAAGAAAAAACCTGTAGACTTCCACTTTCAAAACATAATAGACCAATATGTGGAGATAAATACCGGTTATGTACCCCATTTAGTAGGATATTAACTCAAAAGGCATACTCAGATCACCTCATTTCGTAGGCTACATACTCATGGAGCCAAGGCCGTACCCAGAAAAAAATTTCGGGGGGGGGGGTTGTGATACTAGGCGGGGTCCTAACATACATTGTGGTCCGGAGGACCCAATAAAACCTTTTAAAAATTGTAAAATAACCCTTTTTCAGACCTTTATGTTTGTATTGACAAAACGAAGCTTTGATGGGCTTGCCGCTTGGACCATTTCCATACAAAGCCGTTTGTTGTTCTCTCTGGCTGGCTCAAAAAAGTGCTCATGGCATTAAAGCTGTTCGGTAAACTTTTTTTCATTTAAATTGGATAATCTTTGTCAATATAATTGTTAAGATCATTATAAGAGTGAGAAAAAGAGGTAACTGAAATTTTTAAGTGGTCTAATAAGCGAGTTATGGGAGTTAGGGGTCGTTGAGTTGCTGCATCCGTTTTCTTTCCAGATTATGAACGGTTTCGACTATATTAACAGAACTTCTCTTAAAAATTCGAAAAATTTATCTTTCCAAACTAAAAAAAAATATTCCCCATATCGTTCATAAATGAAAAATCTGGTTTGGCGCACTCACACAACTTTCCTTGCCGTTATGAAAATTGATCACCTGACGGTAGTGTTCCCACGCAACTCAAGTCTACTATTTAAAGATCTAAGCCAGCTGGTGACAGGTCAATAACGCAGCAGACACACGAGGTCTGCTATCTCTTCATAGTGAATGATATTTTATAGAATCAACAGTTGCCAACAGTTTGCAATTCAATAATCTTATTTTCTCGAACATCGAGCTTATTTTCAATTTTAGTTGAAAATATTACTGAACTTTAATTGTAGAGATTTTTATGCTCAATTTTTTCCACTTAAGATTTTTTGTTCAAATTGTACCTGAAGCTTGATAATTGAGAATCTAAAATCAAACTTTGCATAGATGGGGCGCAGCTCCTGAAATTTTTACAGATATGGGACTTGTGGTAGTTGATAGAGCTTATCAATGACTATTTTAGGTATAAATTTGATCAAAATCGTTGGAGCCATTTTCGAGAAAATCGCGAAAACCCCTGTTTTTGACATTTTCGCCATTCCAGCCGCCATCTTGAATTGCTTTCGATCGAAATTGTTCGTGTCGGATTCTTATAGTGTAAGGACCTCAAGTTACAAATTTCAAGTCATTCCGTTAATTGGGAGATGAGATATCGTGTACACAGACGCACATACACTCATACACTCACACACACACACACACACACACACACACACACACACACACACACACACACACACACACACACACACACACACACCAATACCCAAAAACCACTCAGGGGACCTTGAAACGTATAGAAATTTAGAAATTGGGGTACCTTAATTTTTTTCGGAAAGCAATACTTTCCTTACCTGTGGTAATAGGGCAAGGAAAGTAAAAAGTAACATTTTTTGTAAATTCGATAACTTGTTTATTTTGGCATAAATCGCGAAAAACGCATATTAGAACAAAGCCAATGATATACTGAATGTATTAGAAGAAAAACTCCAATGGAACATTCGAAACCGTTTATGATCTGGAAAGAAAACGGAGTTTAGCACTTCAATAACCCACAACTCGCTTATTAGACCACTTAAAAATTTCAGTTGCCACTTTTTCTCACTCTTATGATGATCTTAGCAATTATATTGAAAAATATTATCCAATTCAAAAAAAGTGTACCGATCAGCCTTAAATAAGCTACGTATGTGAAAGATAACTTTAATATAATTTCCACCGTTATGTGGTCTGTGGTGAATAGGAAAATCAAAAGACAATACAAATAGACTTAGCATCGTTTAATGCACCACAAAATTGTGTATGTAACGTACTTTTAACTAGAAATTGTTTTCAACTTTGAACTCTTCTTTATTTACCTATGAAAATGATTAAATAATAGCCTACTTGAGAAATTCAGTTCCCATGTATATGAAAATTTTTATTTTTGAGAAAATTTCGGGGGGGGGGGGGTTCCAACCCCTGTGACCCACCCCCTGGGTACGGCCTTGCATGGAGCATACACACTTCAGAGTCCCGTTTAGTAGGTCCAACTGGAAAGAGTGTATACTATGATGAATGTGTGTATGACGAATGTGGCGCGGATCTGGTGGATTTTTCTGTAAGCGTAAGTATGTGAGCTCTAGATTCGAAACGGGGTGATTTTGGAATCTTTTGGAATCTTTGGAATTTTTTTCGGAAAGTAATACTTTCCTTACCTATGGTAATAGGGCAAGGAAAGTAATAAATTAACATCAGTGTTGACTTATTAAAAATCATGATATGAACATTATAACGTTAAAAACCTGATATGTTTCTATAATGATATGTTTCCGTTTATGATATGTTTCTATAATCAACAAATTAATGAACATTGTTTTAATAATCTTGAATCAGTCAATACTAATGTTTATTTATTTCGAATTTGTACCTGTTGACGGTGTAAAAAAGTCCCGAAATGTATACTGTCCATATATCTAGTTCTAATGGGAATATTAAAAAACATACCGTGAACTTATCTCGATGACTTTCTCATATTACCTAGAATTGAAGTCATATTCCTTTTCATCGTAGCTGCCACTGTTTGCATGTTAACCGTGTACAAACCGAAATACTATAATATTTAACGATTGCACATACTTCCATTTTATTCTATGAACAATTATGCAAGCGTTCAACTCAAAAATGTTATGAATAGAATTCGTAGTGCATGAAAAGACCTTTCCATTGATATATAATATTACGTACTTGGTGGTCACAGAACAACAACATACCTATGCTTTGAAGAGCCGATATAATAAAATCATCATTACTTGAAACTATACTCAGTGAGTATAGCCTATAATGTTACATTCTTTTCTCAATGACTATACTATCAATGGTACAATGGATTTGATGAGTTGACATATTCATTCACAGACACTTTTTCCTCTATTATTCATGATTAATATACTGCATATATACGTTTTTTCTATACTATTCAACACCAGCTTGATTCTGAATTTAATTTTCAGCTTTATCATTTCTAAGAAAAAAGTAGTTGATAGAACTGCCTTTGTCAAACAATAGTTTTTCATTCCTAAAAAGTCGAAACGGGAATAATTATTTCATTTTGAAACTCATTCATATTCAGCTAGTCTTTCAGTTGTCGAGAATCTACGGTGCGGTTAAGACGTGCGTGGCGCGGTGTAGTTTCGTGAAGTTAATTTGTAGAGATATTTTCGAGTAAGTAATGTTGTGAGTAGGCTACGTAAGTGTAACTATTACAATGGTTGTTACTTGTGTTGCGTATGGTTACTTATGTTGCAGAATCTATATACCTATAGAGCTAGGAGTGTATTGTGAAGTTTAGTGTAATGATGTGTTAAGTGTGAATTGAATGTACTAACTTAATTTGTATATAAATGAAGCATAAAAGAAAAAATCATCAAATTAATGAGTGTGACCTGGCCAGAATACATCATACTCCAGGAACACAACTGGAAAATCAAAGGTAACTAAGCTTACAATATATTTTCATAGTTCTATAATATAATTGCAATATTGGTCAAGTGTAGTTTTGGAGCAGAGTCACAGTGACCCATCACTGACTGACTATTAGTCTCGTTTGAACGCATAATCTGTTGTTCTGTTATCATTAAGTAAGTATGATAGTCCAGTCAATGAAAGATTATAGAAGGAGAAGTTTGGAACACAATTTTTGACTCCGCAGATCTTTGAATAATAGTAAGTAGGTAAACATATCAAAAGTCCTCACTCCTACCCCCTGTGCTAAGTAGGTGGTTGGGTGTTTTGAAAGTACAATATATTGTTTTTTTGCACATATCTCGAACAATATGCGTCTTTCGTGAATTTTATTGGGGAACAAAATTCAATCTTATAAATTGGCCTACAAGTTGCATTATATTCGCTTTTAAAAGTGTGGAATCTTTGAAAAGACAGATTTTCTTTTGCACTTCCAGGGCTTATTACTCAACAACAAATGCATCGAGAAAATAAGTACTTTGAGTTGTAGAGGATTGAGTGTAAAATTTTCAATACAGCAACAATAATTGATCATTCGACAATGTAATTTGAACACAATATCTGGAACACAATTTTTTATTCTGAAGCTTCATTAAGACTAGTTGGGAGCTGAACATATTGAAAATCCTCATCCCTAACCCATGTGTCAAAGGTGGAATACCGACAAGTTGACACTTTTTGCTGTATTGCAAATAAACAATTGTTGCTGTATTGACAATTCAACAATCAACACTGAAGCTGCTATAAAAATTGAAGGAAAGCATAAAATGGTAAAATAATACATCGAATTAGAGAGATGATTGAATCCTCTACAACTCAAAGTACTTATTTCCTCGATGCATTGTTGTTGAGTAATAAGCCCTGAAAGTACAAAAAGTTGAAAGATAATCTGTCTTTTCAAAGATTTCACACTTTCGAAAGCGAATATCGGAATATCTCGAAAACTAAAGGAGATATCACAGACCACCACTGAACAAAACTTGTAGGAAATTTATCTAGCTTCATATTTGTTCAGTTAATAATGTCGCTGAAATGCATTGTTCTCAAGATACATGCGTGTAAGCCAGAAATGAAAAAATGCAACTTTCAAACCACACTCATCCCTTAAGCACGAGTGGTAGGGATGAGGACTTTTGATATGTTCATCATCTAAGTAGTCCGAATAAAACTGCGAATTCATAAATTGCGTTACAAACATTCCCTCCAAATTTCCCTGTAAATTCATCTATTGTTATTGTTGAACTGAAGTTTTTACTCTCAGCACTTTCATGGCTGCAACAATCGTGGGGAGATGCATTGAATGATAAAATAATACTGATTAAAATAGCTCTGATTTGAAGTAGCAGTGACCAATAAATTTTTCCGCGATGAATGCATTTAAATCTTCAACTTGGTGCCAACCTAACAAAGTCAACTCAACTAAATGCAAACTGACAAAATTAATGATGAAACACCAAATCCAGCTCAATCCGACAAACAATAAAAAATATAATAATGATTGTTTATCCTATACTATTGAACGAGCAACTCCTGTTTATATGTTCAGATGTTTGGATGTTTAAATGTTTGTATTTCACCGGAACTCGAAAACGGCTCAAACGATTCTCACGGAATTCAGAACATAGTAGGTTTTTAATGTAAAGATTCGATTGCACTAGGTCTCATCCCTGGGAAAACTCGCTGGGGAACATAAAAAGAATAATTATTATTCATCCTTGGAAAAACAGCTGATAATAATTATTTCGTCATCTGTTGGCAATGGAAGTGAGTGAGTGAGTTCATGTGTGGGACTGTGTCAAAATTATGACTCAGCTGTTGAACTTTTGTAATCATTCAATCAGGTACTTGGTGCCGGTTGCAAAAAAGCCGGGTTTTTTCAATCCTGATTCATTCCAGTAGATCCATCTTTTTGAAATGGTCTTCTCTGATCAGGATTAAAATTTAACCGGCTTTTGTGCAACTGGGCCTTTGTGAGGGAAATTTTTGCATTTCTCTGGGAATTAATCTTGATTTACTGTGACTAGATAGAACATTTCGTTATGAATGTTATCATAATTTCTTTTTTTGTAATAAATTTTTTATGCTCTTGTGCTCTGAAGCGAAGCTCGGTCTCTGATATTGAACATTATAAACAATAATGTATAATGCTTTATACCTCACCTGTAGAGGAAAAAGTTTTTTTCAGCAACGAATAAGTTTTTCCAAGTGGAGAAATTTTTGCTTTTTTTGATTTTCCAGTAATTGAAAAATGTTTGTATCATTTGGAAACCTTTTGAGGAAGTTATCCCGAAGACAATACTTATACTTTCATTGAATCTACAGTATAATTCTTGTTAATTGAATGAATAGTTGGATAAGAAATGTCATGGATTATCAGTGATATGAGAGCTTTGTGAGAGTTTTCGGGAACTGGTGGAGAGAAATGAGTAGAGGTTAGCTTATGAATGAACAAGTTATGCATGAGAAATATGAGCATATCTCCTTTGATTTCCTAGAATGGAAGATATTCTCAAAGGTTAGCAAATCTTATTTTTCTCATTTGAATGATATTAATATTATCGAATACATTGAGCTCTTGTAGTTACATTTGTCTGCTCAAATCAATAGATGAATTGAAAGATTTTCTCATGTTTTAATGCTTCGAGCGATTTTTGAATTGAAAAGAGTTCTTGAATATAAATGAATATGATGGAACAGTCAAGGTGAAGGATGGTGAATAACTGTCTAGAGCTTTCTAATTTATCGTATCTTTGTGAATTCAACATTCTCTGAGGAATATCGTGCTGAAAAACGATAATTTTCTGAAATAGTATCTCCACACAACTCCTGAAATTATCTCTCTTTGATAATAATCTCATGATACGTCTACAGAAAATTGCAAGAAACCTAGTCATCGTATCTTTGAATTTTCTTCAGCCTGATGTTACGTTAATAATTAATCTCGATCGATTTTGAAGCTAACTTGAGAGATAAGCAACTTGACACGATCATTGCACAATGGTGAGAATGCAATAAATTTTTATCAATATACAAAGCTATTTCGAAGAATATTAAACATCTGAAACATTAGAGTGAAAATCTATATTTGGAGATTTGTCAATAGCGAACTAACTTGGGATGAATGAGTTATGTCTTCAACAGTTTCTCAATACTCTTCAATAGCTAGTCTATAATTGAGAACGCCCATTATGATTCGAAAGGAGGGCGAAACTCCAGCGCAATTTGAATGAGATTTAAGTCTTAAGTCACTTTCCGTATTTTCCAAATGAGAATTACTCCCAGTGGAAGTTAATATTGATTTCTCCCTTGAAACCACAATTGTAAAAATATTCTCTACTCCAAATTTTATGGTCTATGAATGTAAAATTAATAAAATGCAATATCTCAGGAAATTCTTCAATTTCTTCTGTTGAGGGTGAATTTTTCCAAATCCAGAAAACTCTCCTGAGCTCGAATAATTTTATTTCATTCAGACAATACCATCTGAATAGAGGATTATTTCAAATTAAAAGCTCTCAATCCGACTTGAAATGTAGACGATTCTACCTCTCACAAGTTTAATTATTGTTTTATACATTATATCAGTCTGCACAGGGATGCCTATCCCCCCAATGGTCCATGTCGCGAAATTCCCCCCCAAAATTCTCAAAATTCTGTATCCATTTAGGTACTTAAAAACTGTATATTGAAAAATCTCCCCATTTTCCCTAGTTTTTTCAAAAAGTCCCCCCCAAAATTCAGCCTCATGTCGCAACTTGCGACATCAAAACATGCTGTGGGCAGTGGGCAGCCCTGAATCTGCATCAATCACCTATCGTAAATTATTGAAAAAAGCTTTAGAATTCGAGCAAGTTTTAAATAACTCTCATCGATTACTGGATAATAATATTATTGAGAGTTCACTTGAGATTTCAACATGGAAGAAATTCCATCAATTCTATGCATTTCAAAACATACTTCTCAATTTGAACATATAGCCCACAACTAATCTGAATGGAGAGGGGGATCGCAGATATTATACTCAAGAAAATGATCTCCTACTTCTTATAATAGACAACTTCTGATACATCACACTACAATATTATAGAAGAGTGTAAAGTTTTCTTATTCATCGAGAATTATTGAAGAGTCTCGTTTTTATTATTTTAATTACAATTGAATGTTCACGTATACATTTCACACAGTATGATCTTAACATGCGGCTACCACTTTCGTCAACTCTTTCCCATGTTTTCCCTCTTAAACATAAGTATTATTATTATTCATTTCAACTGAATACCCTCAGTAATTTACCTTTATTACAATCAAGTGAAACATCTAAAACTGTGAAAATTCCTTACTCATTCATTTTAAATTATGCAACGATTGTGTCATTGTTTTTATAATTTTAAAACTATGACATTGAAATTTATAGAGAGCCATATTAAAAGACCCTCAAAAATTAAAAGCTTAATGTAAAAAGCCATTCTGCTTCAAATTGTAGAGAATTTTAGCTATCCTCCATCAGTTTTGCTGTAAACATAGCAAGGGAGAGGTACGAGAGGTACGAGGTTTTTATAATTCGATTAATTAATATATTTTTGAATAATAATTAGCGATTTATGTTATCAACTGATGTTAATTACAAAATTCAATAACATCATGTTAAGTTGCGTTTACACCGGAGTTGATAACATGAGTTATTAATAAAAAGTTGTCAACTTGACTGAATCGACAAAAATTTATCTTAACAAAAGTTAATAATTCGTGTTTTTAACAGAAAATTCCTTGTTATTAACAAGATTCATGTTATCCATCGAGAGTCTGTAAAGATCAAAGGAAATGCGTTATATATTAATAACAAAAGCCTCTTCTATCACATTAACTTTTGTTAATAACAGGTTACTATCTTCCACGCAACCCCCGCGCCCAGCATCCCTGCCATACAACTACGGCTGTTCCCCAATAACTACAGCTGGAGACGAAACACGTGACAAAGTTATTAACTATTGTTGATAACAGAACTAGCAGCCAAGAGAAAATGTTATTAACTTATGTTGAAAACTTTAGTTTTAAACTCTGGTGTAAACGCACTATAATAATTCATTTACATTACATCAGATGAAGATCATTATGTTATTGATCACACATGTTTCAAGTTGAAGTATTTTGAAGACAATTTTTTGCTTTTCATTCCGGCTGATATATCATATGAATACTCTCGTTGAATGAAATCATATAAAAGTAAATTATATTGATAACAAGATCTTGTCGATAACAAGGAATTTTCTGTTAGAATCATGAGTTATTAACTTTTGTCAAGAGAAATTTTTGACGATTCAGTCAAGTTAATAACTCGTGTTATTAACTCCGGTGTAAACGCAGCTTCAATCGCGTCAATAGGCTAAATTTGTCGACATGATTGCGCACTCTGTATTAAATTCAAACAAACTACGTCAGTTTTCTAGGTCAAAATTTGCATTTAGTATCGCAGGTGTACACAAGTAACAAAAGCACGTCCATATTCTGAAATGGGAATAAAATAATTCAAAATTCAACATTCAAATAAACGAATATGAAATTTAAAAAACTCTAAAAAAATGGTTCTGTTCTTTTTTTCTTATAAGAATATCTCTGAAAAATTTTCAAAGAAAGAATTATTAAGATGGTCCAAAATTCAGCACAATGTCAAGTATTAATGTCTAGTTCTCAATTAATCAAATTATTAGTAAATTCAGGTAGTTTGTAGCCTGTTGTTTCATTCATCTCTTCACCATCATCATTAACATTATCATCATTATCATCATCATCATCATCATCATCATCATCACCAACCGTCTCATCAACCTCGTACAAGCCTAGAGCACATGTGGGCATCATCCTCAGCAAAAACAAGTCATGTTCAAACCGAACCACTGTGTAGATATACCGTCCTACTCATACTTATGTTAAAGATGTTCAGCAAAAGAGCAAATAATCATTTTTTTGTGGTTCTATTCTTTGATTTTGATGCTATAAAAATATTCTTTGAAGCTTGTCTGTATGTTTCTTTGAATTAGGTCTATGTAATGGAACCCAATTTTACTTTTTTTCCACACAATAGTATGAGTCCAATGTAGGTAATCTCTAATATTGAGCTTGACTGTATACTTCAAAGATTCTAATAGTATCATAATAAATTGTAGGATATGAGATTTTAGCCATGGTAATTCTATTTTAACATCATTATCATGCTGTCATAATAAGGTTATCTTGTTAATAATTTGAAAGCAACATCATTTATATTTATGAATAAAAATCGAGCCTCGGAACTAGTACTTCTGATGAGAACAGAATACTGATGTATCTGAAGAACCTTACAAATTAAATCAGTCTTCTGGAGTACAAAATCAATCCATCAGATTACCTCATCAGATCAAACATAAAATGTTTTAATTGTAACGAATTTGGACACAAGTCAACAGAGTGCAGATTTAGAGGCGAAGGTACAGTAAAAAAAAGAATATTCATGATGGAAACAACGAAAATATTCGACATCATTGAAAAATTCCAGATGGCGGTCATTATTGACAGAAATTTTAATATCGCTTGCTATTCAGTTATTGTTAGAGATATCCAATTGGTTTTATCACCAAAGTGTTTAGAATTAACCGAGCTATGATCTTGAGAATAATCGTCTCATTTTGACCATTCTTTTCATGATTTATTAAACTTCAAAAACTTTAAACATACATTTTTTGGGGACAATATTTCACTTTCCACTCTGTAAATGTATTCGCAGTAGACATACACTAGAGATACTGGAACAGTGTTTCAGAATATTTCCAAAGCTTCAAAATGACATCTGGTTGGAGGCTGTAAGTCCATATTCCACGGCTGGAGCGTCATCGGAAAAAGAGAGAAATAAAAATTTTTTAGCGGAAAACATGCTTTTCCACCAAATTCCAATCCCAACAAATAGAATTACATCATGACTCCTTGAAGGACTTACAGACTTGGGAATGGTATCAATCTCTTTGTAATAATGTGTAGAAAGAAATTATTATCCATGATGACAATCTTAGAAATATTTATCATCATGAAAAAAAACAAGATGTTGGCGGAAATCAGATTAATATCTATTATAGTTTTGGTTTTGAAAATCTACTTTGTGAACATATATTCAAGGACTGAAAATTCGGTGAGGTGATGAACTAAAAGACTTGACCTATTTCTTAAGTAGCCCTTAAGGGAAAAAGACATCATTTTCCGTACACAATGGACAGTACCAATTTTATAAAGTCCCTTTTAGTCCAGTCAACGAAAGATTATAGAGGGAAAAGTTTGAAAAACAATTTTCAACTCCACAGCTCTTTTAAGGAAAGTGAGAGGAGTAACATATCAAAAGTCCTCACCTTTACCCCCTGTGCTAAAGGGGTGGGGGTGGTTTGAAAGTAGCATTTTTTCATTTTTCGCATTTATCTCGAAAACTATGCATCTTACGAACATTACGAACATTTGTATTCTGTGCAAAATTTAAGCTTACACAATTACCAACAAGTCTTGTCCTTTACATTTTTCCCCTATCTCTCATAGTTTCTGAGATATCCGCTCTTGAACGTGAGACATTTTTTGAAAAAACACTTCTGCCTCCAATTTATTTTCGGCCTTATAATTTGTGAACGATCGATGAAAAAAATCCGTGCTGATTATGAGCTGATTGAGCATCAAATTATCTTCAATTTGATGTATATTTTCACTATTTTACGCATTTATTCGTTTCACTATTTCACTCTGGTGAAAACATTGATTTTCCCTCACTTTTCTTATGCTGATGTGGCATATTGTGATTTAAGAGTGGATCTTGCCACTAAGCTGCAAAGAGCTCAAAACTATTGTCTGAGATTTGTCTTTGGCCTGAGGTGATTCAACCATGTTTCTTCTTTTCATGATCAAGCTTCAGTCTTGAGGTTGAGTGTTTCAAGAGATTTCCATGTTATAATTTTGACAAATAAGGTTTTAAAAAACAAGCTGCCATCTTATTTTTTTGTAAATTTGTTCACCTAGCACAAATTAGCACAATGAGAGCCCAGAATCATGCCACTTCTCTGGTTACATCACAACACAGGACAGTGATTTACAATAGATCATTTTTGGTGAAGGCAGTTAGATTGTGAAATGCATTGCCAGCCAATTAATATTGAGTCGATCGCGGGTGCAGTTGTAGATTGGCTGTTGGGTGGCGGTGGGCTTGTTTAAGTCGGTAGACGGGGCTTCATCTTGCTATCATTAAAATTATCAGTATCCTCATAGGATTCTTACGAGAGTGAATGTTGAATTTCTGGTGTGTGCTTGTCCTTTTTATTTCTATTTTTTCCGCTTTGCAGTTTTTTCCTTGTCTATAAAACATTTTATTCTGCAAAACGTATTGGATTGCTATTCTGTATCTATTTCAATTCTCAAAAATATGTATTGATTAAGTAACTACATCTTATCCTCTTTATTTTCAAAATTTTTCCTATTTAAAATCGTCTTATTTGCTATCAGATTTATCCCACTTTTTACTTTCCTTGCCCTATTACCATAGGTAAGGAAAGTATTGCTTTATTTAAAATTAAGCTAACCCAATTTCTAAATTTCTATACGTTTCAAGGTCCCCTGAGTCCAAAAAGTGTTTTTTGGACATTGGTCTGTATGTGTGTGTGTGTGTGTGTGTGTGTGTGTGTGTGTGTGTGTGTGTGTGTATGAGTGTATGTGCGTCTGTGTACACGATATCTCATCTCCCAATTAACGGAATGACTTGAAATTTGGAACGTAAGGTCCTTCCCCCATAAGGATCCGACACGAACAATTTCGATCAAATGCGATTCAAGATGGCGGCTAAAATGGCGAAAATGTTGTCAAAAACAGGGTTTTTCGCGATTTTCTCAAAAACGGCTCCAACGATTTTGATGAGAGTTATACCTGAAATAGTCATCGACAAGCTATATCAATTGCCACAAGTCCCATATCTGTAAAAATTTCAGGAGCTCCGCCCCATCTATGCAAAGTTTGATTCTAGATTCTCAATTATCAGACTTCAGATACAATTTGAACAAAAAATTTCGAGTGGAGAAGATTGAGAATGTATCTACACAATTAATGTCCAGTAACATTTTCACCTAAAATTAATAAGCTCGAAATTCGAGAAAATGTGATTATCCAATTGCAAACTGTTAATTCTATTAAATGATTCACTATGAAGAGGTAGCAGACTTCGTGTGTCTTTCAGCGTTATTGCCCTGTCACCAGCTGGCTCAAATCTTTGAATAGTAGACTTGAGATGCGCGGTAACACTAGCGTCAGGTGATCAATTTTCAAAACGGCAAGGAAAGTTGTGTGAGTGCGCCACACCAGATTTGCTTTATTCTCTTCCCCACGTATTGAATACTGTTAGGCCTACACACGTTCTTTTTCCTCAAATCCATATCCACTATACATGAGATCAACAAATTCATCTTCGATTCCAATTCTTACTGTATTAGTTCTCTTCAGTAGCTTGTCCATTATTTTGTTTTAATTTATTTTTTGCTTTTTCTTTCAGCAGTGAAGTGATTGAGTTTATTGAAAAACACTTACTTTTTGGAAGACTCCTATTATTCAATATTGATCTCCCATATTTATTACATTTCATTGTCATTTCTTGCTTCAATTTCTTTGTCATCTCTGCATATTTTGTATTCTATTGTTTGCTAACGACGTGGTTAAGTGGCAGAGTGGACAATATTGTCCAAACAAAAGAATTTTGTATGTTGTATAAACAAAAGTCCAAAGCTAAATAAATGTGATAGTCTTTGTATACACGTATTAGGGAAAGCTATAAATTGAAACTACTGAGCTGCGATATTAATTAATGTAATGCTATTTGTCTTGATGTCGAAACATTAAGTGGGAAGTTTCTGAGATGAATAGGAATCTATCGTTCACCGAATAGTAAAATTGATGAATTTGTGACGAGTTTAGACAAATACTTCAGTGGCATTCCTGACAATATTGATATTTGTTTTACAGGTGATTTGAATTTAGACTTGAATCACTTCGATAAATTTGTTGCTGAATAAATTTCATATTTTGAGTAAAAATGGTTTAAGATCTCTTATAAAAGGTAATACCAGAGTCACAGAATTCTCAATGTCTTGTATAGATCATAATATTTTTAAGATCTAAGGATAGATTTGTCATAGATATAAATAGCAATATCTTGAAGAAAAATATAACTGACCACTATTCTATTTCACTTCACATAGGCTAAGAATGGAATGTTGTCAGGAGTGACTTATTGCCTAAGAAAATCAAAAAGATAGATTACGATAAATTGAAAGAAAGTTCGAGCACTGAAACCTGGTCCCAAATTGTTCATAATAGTTTTGACAGTACAGATGTTTTGGTACAACATTTCCTAAATATTATTTCTAACCATATCCAACTGGCTACTTATGAAATATCTATATCCCATGGAAGTAGACCATTGAATCCATGGATTGTTGTTCCTGGACTCATAAAATAGCCCAGTCAATGAAGGTCCAAAAAAGCAGTTTCGATCCGAAAATTAAATAGAAGCTGAATTTCCCACCATCGATAGAACCCTCCCAGAGAGTCATTCTCCCAAAAGTCCCAAGAAATCCCCTTGGAGCTTTCCCCCCCAGCACCCTAAAACATGAAAAATGCAGGTAATCACGGGAAATCACATATTATTGTGATTTACTAATGACCTATCATACGTCATTCAATTTGTTACATTAAGGACTACAATATAAGTTTTATTCATTTTTTCAATAAAATGAACAGTTCTCTTGATAAAATTATATATAAGCTAAATAATGCGTTCTGCAAGATTTCTTTTTAAAAAGAAATATTTATTTTTACAAAACACAAAATTTGGAATAAAACAATTTAAACAAGTGAATTTTGATAAAGTGAGTACCTCTCGTTTCGATGTTGTAAGCAGGACTGACGCTCAATGCGTGAGAAAGCTGCCTCCAACAGTTCCAGGAGAGTTCCAAGAAGTTGTATAGAAACTGCTGACTGCTGTAGGTTCTCACGATGTAACTCCTCCCTCCCTAAAGAGAACTTCGGGGGTTGGTAGCGAAGTTCTTGAAGAGAGTTGCTGTCCTCTCTTGGAGATTCTTTTGTACACGGTGAAAATCACGCAAAGAACAATCACAATGTACAAAATCGTTGTGAAAACATTGATGTCGGTGGTCAAATATGATTTTCGGATAACTGGAGACACTTCAATGTTTTTAAATTGGTTAATGTTGTCTAAATTTTTCAAATGAATTTGGAAATCTGGAATTTGATGATCTTGAAAAATCTAACTGGATGATTTCTAAACATTTTGGATGTCCTCTCGTTTGGGAAGAGTGTAACAGAGGTTTTCCTCGATAGTAAATTTTTCCTTCGGCTGTATTGATGAAATAAATTCCTTGAAGTGTTGTCACAGTAGTTTCAGTTTTCGTTTCGATGTGGAAGGTCTCCAATTTTGGTAAGACTGCCAAATATTGTTGTATTTCGGGAATCCATTCGATTAGGTTTTCTTCAATTTGGACGGCGGTGAATTTACAGTTGTCGGTGGAACCAGTAGATATGATAGCCGCTTCACATTGCAGTTGTTGATGGGAGATGGCTTCGTATGAGCACAGATAGCATTCGTTATCTCCTATCAATCTACATTCTTTATACAATCCTTCAATTTTCAAAGTATTAGAACTATCAGAAGATTTCAATAAATATGTGTTTTGTGGAAGTATTGTTACAAAATTTGATTCTACTTTACTTGGAATTGGTAATAATTCAAAAAGATCAAAAGTTACTTCTTCTACAATCGGATACTCAAGAAAATAAATGATTTCGTTATTAATTAGCTTACAATCTACATTAATCAATTTTTCTATTTCTAACATCTTATTATACTTGATTTCCAATGGGAATTTCTTATCATAGAATTTTGAAATTTTCACAAGTTTATTGAATAATTCTTTAGTAGACATTATACTAGAGTGCAGAACGCCTACTTTACAAAATGCAATAGAATTTTCAATGTCATGAACTACGTCTAATAAAATATTATAAGCTATAAGTAATTCATTCTAAATATCTTTAATTTTTTCTCATTCTACGAAATCGTTTAAATCATCATTAATTATCAAAAATTTCTCTTTCAATTCATTGAAGTTTTGATTCGCAAGTTTAATTGTTTCATTGAATTCTACAATAATGTTTTGACTGATTGAATAATGGTTTGAAATTTGGTTGGCTAAATTATCTTGATTATTATACAGTTCGAGAATCAACTTATCATATTCTTGTTCGTCATATGAGTCCAAATTACTAGTGACAAATTTTAAAACAGATCCAAGACTATTTATTTATTAAACCTCTTTTATTGCGTTTGACGTTTTCATTGTGAATCAAAATTATTTCCAATTTTTCTTCAATAACAGACTTTATATGGTTGATGAATTTCAAATAGTTCATTGCATCTCTTAATTTACTACTGTTTTCTGTAACAAAATAGGTTTTCGAACTTATACTAATATTTTTCCAAAAATAGTGAGAGACCTTATCAGAGACCTTATCCTATTTATATACAATTATTTAAATTTTCAATTTCTGAATACATTGATTTCAAATCATAATTATGTACAAAAACGTGCGAGTTATAAACAAGTTTGGCTTTGTCGAGGTAAATTGGTACAATTCCAGAATTGATAGTAACATTCTTAATGTCTATTGCTGTTCCTGATTTTGCTGCATACAGGATGAAGAGGGACCTGGAATAGTTGAGTGTCACTGTCTTAGGTTTTTCAGTGTCATTGTTTTGTTTTCTAATTGTTCATATACGCAAGGATTGCGTATTTCCGGGATCAATCAGTACTCGAAAGTTCGTTTGTGGGTCTAGAAAGTAAGAGAGTTCGTTATCTTTTGTTTGCAAGTTCATAATTGAAAATTTGTTCCGAGGCTCAATGATTTTGTTCTGTTTGGTCGGAAGTCATATTATTATTGTAATCATCATTCAATTCGAAGTTTTCAAAATTGTTCATGAGATTTCCAGTCATTTCGGGGAGATTGAACGGTTCATTTGAGAAATTGTCAGTCAAGAGTTCGTTTTCGTTAGTATTGAGTAATTCCTCATTGTTTGTAGCGAATTCAGTAATTGTCAGTTGATTGAATCTGGGGTTCTTTTTCGGAGGTTCAGGTTCAGTGTTTCTGGTTGGAATACTCATTGGAGTTGGTTGCGATTGCATTTGTGGTCTGTGTTGTTGACCGAAAAATTGCCTTCAAAACATTGGTCTCTGTTGGTTCATTGAACTGAAATTGCGAAATTGTTGATTGCTATTTTGATGTGTCATCATTGGTCTTTGTAGTGATTGGTTTTGGAAGTTCGGATAAGTCTTGTTTTGTGGAAAGTTTTGCATTGGTCTAGTCTGAGGAAAGTGTTGGATTTGTTTAGTCAGAGGAAGTTGTTGGAATGGTTGTGAGATTGGTCTCTTATTGAGATTGAAATTATAATTACTATTTCTGTTTTTGTATTGCATTTCGTTTGTGATCATACTCAAAGCTTCACTTAGACTTGAAGGGTTTTTTGTTCTCATCAGTGATCCTATAGATTCATTCAGGCCTCTCGAAAATACCCTAAGGGCAAGCTGCTTTGCGTATTCACATAGAATAGTTGAGTTTGCTGTCATCTTTGTGAGGAAATATGAAAGTTGTAAGTTGAGAATCTTTTGAATTCTCTCGTGAAAATGAAAAGGGCTTTCGCTACTTTCTTGTTTCAATTCTGTCATTTCAATATTCAATGTGAAACAATCACGTTTGTCAAGATAGCCGTCGAGAAGTACTCTTCTCACTTCAGGCCAAGCATAAGTGTTTCCACTGGTTACGAGTTCTGAAGCTCTACCTTTGAGTCTAGAAATAATAGTAGAAAATAGATATTCATTTTGAAAATCATCGGCATTCGATTGTACAAAAAACTTGACATGACAACTATTTTATCGCAAATCGATACAAATCTGTTTAATAATAATGGCTCTCCAGAGAATTCTGGTATCATATCCAGGAATTCTTTTTTCAAAACAGGGGTAGCAGCAGAGGGTGCTGTATCTACTGATTGATTAGGCATTCTGAAATATTTGAATGTTTCGAGAATAACCAACCTAAAATATTACAATATTAAAGCTTAAAATTAAGACTTACACTAAAACGAATGCTATGCTCATCTCTTCTGATGTCCTTTCAGCGTTGATGATGCACGTTCGATGAAGAAGATTTGGTGATGATGATATCGAAGTTTGATATCCACTGCACTTCACAATGTTGGTGTTTTGCAGCTTGATAATTCACCACACTTTTCGGATGTCGGGATCACCTGACGCTAGTGTACACGCGCATCTCAAATCTACTATTCGAAGATCTGCCAGCTGGTGACAGGAAAATAACGCTGGAGACACACGAAGTCTGCTATCTCTTCATAGTGGATGATTCAATAGAATCAATAGTTGCCAACCGTTTGCATTATTGAATAAACATATCTTCTCGAATTTCGAGCTTATTTCCAATTCTAGGTAAAAATGTCACTGAACATTGATTGTAGAGATTTTTATGCTCAATCTTTTCCACTTGAAATTTTGACATGACAACGTCTTATAAATTGGTTTGCCGGGTGACACTTCAAGAAACTGCGTTACGTTCCCACGTTATGCGCTCACAATGAGAGCGAGTGAGAGCGTTCGTTTCGGTTCACGGTCGTCTGGAAAGAGCACGAATAGGAGCAGTGGCGAGCAACCAGCAGCGACCCGAAGCATTCACCTGGAGAGAGAGTGAAACGGAGCAATCTCCTGCGACTGCGCCACTACTTAGTGAATAGGTTATGTGAATACGTATAAGTGAATAGGTATAAGTGTAAGTATAATAGGTATAAGTGAATAGGTTATGTTGTAATAATACCAATGTTGTGGTAGTTTTCATCACAAAAGTAGTATAAATCGTTTCTCAGCCAATAATAATTTGTTTAACTTGAAAAAATGAGCGCGACTTGCTATGTAAAAAATTGAATCGAGCACAGTTAGCCCGCCTAAGAGCGAGAGAGACAGAGTGATTTTGTTGAGGATGTGTGAAGGTAAAAATAAAATTTTGTTAATATGAAATTCAGTGCGAGATTCTTTGTATAAATTAATGTTTTAAATATATTCTTTGTATAAATAAATGTTTTAAATTGTTACTATTATTTCATCCTTCTTCCTACTATAGGAATGAATATTCACATTAAAATTATTTTACCACTCAAAGTCGTTGTCACGTAAAACTTTCGCCCGTATACCAACTTTACAGGCAACCATGCAATTTTTTTTGTTTAAACTGTATCTGAAGCCTGATAACTAGGAATCTAAAATCACATCTTGCATTGATGGGACTGAGCTCCTGAGATTTTTACATATATGGGGACTTATGGCAGTTGATAGAGCTTATCAATGACTATCTTAGGTATAAATTTGATCAAAATCGTTGGAGCCGTTTTCGAGAAAATCGCGAAAAATCCTGTTTTTGACAACATTTTAGCCATTTTAGCCGCCATCTTGAATTGGATTTGTTTGAAATTGTTCGTGTCGGATCCTTATAGGGAAGGGACCTTAAGTTGCAAATTTCAAGTCATTCCATTAATTATGAGATGAGATATCGTGTACACAGATGCACATAATACTCATACACACACACACACACACACACACACACACACACACACACACACACACACACACACACACACACACACACACATACAGACCAATACCCAAAAACCACTTTTTTGGACTCAGGGGACCTTGAAACGTATGGAAATTTAGAAATTGGGGTACCTTATTTTTTTTTCGGAAAGCAATACTTTCCTTACCTATGGTAATAGGGCAAGGAAAGTAAAAACTGAGGATTATGTTCATTAATCACGATCGTCCTACCAACTGCGCCAGCTAAATAATGCGTTCTTTTTAAAAAGAAATCTTTATTTTTACAAAACACAAAATTTGGAATAAAACAATTTAAACAAGTGAATTTTGATAAAGTGAGTACCTCTCGTTTCGATGTTGTAAGCAGGACTGACGCTCAATGCGTGAGAAAGCTGCCTCCAACAGTTCCAGGAGAGTTCCAAGAAGTTGTATAGAAACTGCTGACTGCTGTAGGTTCTCATGATGTAACTTATATGTATAAATTTAGGGGGTTTGCGATTTGATTTTTCTGTTTTCTTCGATTTACTTTGAAGCAAATGATATTAAAGAAAAATAAGCCAAGTAATTAACTTAGCCACTTTCATTGTGAACCAAGTGATGTATAGTTTTATGTATTTGCGATTCGATTTTACGCCGTGGAAGGGGAAACTATCGACGCGGTTCGGCGCGGCTGACTCGCTTAGCCATAGTAAACAGCAAACAGTAAATCAATTATCTCTGTAATCATTGATCGGAAACAGTTCTATTATACGTCATTCAATTCGTTACATTACGGACTACAATATTAGACGTATTCATTTTCTCGATAAAACAAACAGTTTCCTTGATAAAATAATATATATGTAAAAATTTAGGGGTTTTTCGATTTGAATTTTTTTTTGTTTTCTCCGATTAACTTCGAAGCAAGTTATTTTAAAGAATGAGTCAAATAATTGATGTAGCCACTTTCATTGCGAATCCAATGATGTATCGTGTTATGTATTGTCATTTTGTTATGTATTTATTTGCGATTCGATTTGACGCTGTGGAAGGGGAAACAGCCGAAGCGGTATGGCGCAGCTGACTTCTTCACCTTAGTAAACAGTAAAATAGTACTGCTTTCTAATAGCTGCATCTCATTCACAATTTGCGCTCGAAACAATCAATTTATTCTGTCTATTGTTCTGACTTGCGCTGAAACTAGATTTAAACTTTTTAGTTCTCTTAATTCTAAATATTAGAATGTTTGATATTTAACCAATTTGATTACAGCAAATTTATTCAGCTTTCATTGCCAGTTCAGGAAATCAATATTTTTCTACGTGAATTAATTTTATAATGCCACTATTACAATACGGTCATCATCTTGCTGTCTATGTTTCGAATGAAATGTGATAATATTAACTCATCGTTTTGTTGTGCTTAATCATGCATTCTATGACAGATAAAGTTGACATTATATATTGTTTGCAACCCATAAAATATTCATACTGATACATAAAATAATAAATGTATACATGTTCATGATCATAATTCTATGCTATAATTTATCATAAGTTATGAACGGCAAAAACTGAGATGAATCATAGACTACAATAATGTTAACAGTGACAATTTCCTGAAAAATCATAGCGTGCAGTGTTTGCTGCTTCACACAGTTAATATTCTCTATCCAAGTTGATAATATACCTAAAGTTGAGGAAAATATATATGACGGCTGAGGCATCAAAAAATGATACATTGTGCTTGTTGAGTTGAAACTTTCTATGATTCTCTCGGTAAAGTAGCTCATCTTTCGTTCTTACTAGTCGAATCTAAATTATCTAAACAGTCCAATATGAAAATTCAGTTGATTCTAAAGATGAAAGCCAAGCAATCATACAAATTAAGGGAGTAGAGTAAGCATGCATGAAAAGTAGGAAAATCATGAAAGTGTTTTACATTCTACCCTCGTAATCACAAGTTGATCAAGTAGGATAGAAAATATTGAATATTCAATATTGAAAACCAGATGTACGGTCCATTGGAGATGGAAAATTCGTAAATAATCATGAACCAAGTACAAAGTATCCCAACGTATAAGATGAATTGAAAGATGATTCATCATCTTCTATTATTTGTTAACACATCGATTCTTCAACTCCACTCGCATTAATGGCCTTAATGAGAGCTTTATAAATCGAAGTAAAGCATGAGCAGAATCATACTGGAGTTACAAGGTTGGCAGAAGCTTTTCTTGATGTCGATTAATGGTGATTGACATCAATTTTGATTCGGGCACCAAAAGAATAGATCAATTTCTATTTATATGTTGAAGCATTCAAATTAAATCTATTGAAGTATTGAACATTATTTCTTATGACTTGGCATTCGCAGATTAAGTTGGGTGGAGTTATTTGAAAAATGTGCCTGATTATCAATTTTATAGTTTTTGTACCATTCTAGTTCATTGTGATCGTTGAAGGGTTGAAGTGAGTTAGTTCAGGTGAATTCTAGTACAAGTATTTTGTGGTTATAGTGGGCTCTTCTTTATTTTGTATCGATGATTTGCTCCAGCAGAGAAAATTGAAAATGTTGGTTTCAAATTTTATAAGCTTTAAAGGTACGGTAATATGAATTGGATAAGTCTAGTATTAAATTAATCGATGTTGTTTTTCATTGTATCGCTTTGTATCAATGTTACATGCACTACTGTTTGCAATTCATCACTATTCTCTCAAGAATTAGTTTGTTATGAATTTTATGATCTGACAATTCAAATCTAAATGATATCTGGATAATGTTCATTGTAAATTAGTCTTTTACAATAATTATTACATTGAAGAGTCAAGCAATTTAATCCATTTGGAAGCAAAAGGAAATCACAGTGCAATTTGAACAGTGGAAAGTCACTTTGGAATTCAGTTACTCAATTCATTTCGGCTTGATACTATCATTTTTGATTTGAGTAGATCAGAAATATGCATTGTATATAATTTTTATATTTCAGTTTGACTAATCTCTTATCTCAGTCTCGCTTCCATTCATAAACATGATAATCATAATAAATAAGTTGATTACATTAGGGATGTAGTTTATCTTAAAGTCGAACGATGTACAATATAAACAATAAATTTTCATTAAATTACTATTATGATAATTATTGGAATTTCTGCCTTTGAGAAAAAGTCATTTTGAGAGAAATGAAATTGTACATAGAAATTCATAGTACCTTGAAATTCGTACATAGAAAAAGTTGCTTTATTACTAGAAATTTTGTTATTTGTAATATTTATTATAGGTACTGTACATTCATTTTTGTGATTATAGACATCAACTACTTTATTCTAAATCACGATAAGGATGAATAGGGAAATTGTGAGATGGGGATAATCCCATAGTTAAATTTACATAGCATCAATTTGAATGCTCTGATAATAATGATTGTGAACGGATCTGAAATTCTGGCTTAGCATTGCCTCTTCATGTTCAGTGAGAATAGAAATGCTTCAGAATAATTTGTTCTCACTGTATGTGATAATATTTAGTAACATTTGTTAATATTTAAACCGAATGAGCAAAAAATTAATCTATTTTCAGCTTGAGAATTTTCAACTTATCAGAAATACAGTGTTATCATATAGTATCACAGGTACGCCTACCCTTTTATTTTCTTTGTTCACATGATCTGATGATATTCATTTCATTATCAAGTGTTCAAATTTTTTTTCACAAAATAAGGATAAGATGAAGGAGTTGGACACATACGGTAATATATCATCAAACTTCATTGAAAAACATGAATATCAAATAATGTTTGTTTTATCGAGAAAATGAATACGTCTAATATTGTAGTCCGAAATGTAACGAATTGAATGACGTATGATAGAACTGTTTTCGATCAATGATTACAGAGATAATTGATTTACTGTTTGCTGTTTACTATGGCTAAACGAGTCAGCCGCGCCGCACCGCGTCGACAGTTTCCCCTTCCACGGCGTCAAATCGATTCGCAAATACATAAAAATATACATCAATGGGTTCGCAATGAGAGTGGCTACATTAATTATTTGGCTCCTTTTTCTTTAAAATTACTTTCTTCGGAGTTAATCGAAGAAAACAGAAAAATCAAATCGCAAAACCCCTGAATTTTCACATATATATTATTTTATCAAGAAAACTGTCAAGTTTATAGAAAAAGTTAATATAATCAATATTGTAGTCCATAATGTAAGGCAGGGCTCTCCAACCTACGGCCCGCGGGCCACATCCGGCCCGCGGATAGATTTAGTCCGGCCCGCCAAGAGTTATTGCAACAGATTTTTTAAAATATATATTCACACAAAGAAGGTAACCTACTTCCATTTTACAGTTCTCTCACAGAAAAAGACTTTAAAAACATAGAAAACCATGCTGAAGCATGTTTGTTTCTCTTTTTGGATCTCCCTACAATTGTGAGCAGACATTTTCGAAAATGAAGTTTGTTAAATCCAAATACAAATCTTCCTTATCAGATGAACATTTGAAATGAATTTTAATGATTGGAACCACAAAGTTTGATCCTAAATGGGCGGACATTTTGAGTGGAAAACAAATGCAATATTCTCACTAAATATAAGTATTCTCTTTTAGCTTGGTAACTTTTTGTAAATTCGTGTATTATCAAGTTTTCTTATTACTATTGAAAAAAAGTTATCATATTTTGTTCAACATCCTAAGCTCATGCATTCTCAAGTTTTCTTATGACCTTTTTACACTAAATAGATTTGACTTTGTATTGAAATGAAATAAATTGGTTTGTTCCTTCCTGTTTTTCAATAAAACCTACTTAAAACTCTTCATATTATTTAATGGGAATATAATGGTTTTACACCCCCCAAATCCCCCGTCGTTAGTGGCCCACAAGTCGAATTCCACGTACATCCTTTTTATTGGCCCTCTAAGCCTCCCTAGATTTAACAATGTGACCCTTGGATGGAAAAGGTTGGAGACCCCTGATGTAAGGAATCGTATGACCTATAATAGTAGTACTGTTTTCGATCAATGGTTACAGAGATAATTGATTTCCCGTGATTACCTGCATTTTTCAACTTTGATGGTGGCTAGGGGGGAAAGCTCCAAGGGGATTTCTTGGGACTTTTAGGAGAATGACCCTCTGGGAGGGTTCTATCGATGGTGAGAGATTCAGCTTTTATTTAATTTTCGGATCGAAAAACCTTTATTGACTGGGCTGAGATCGATAAATACTAGAGATAAAATGTATAAATGGCTGAAAAAAGAAGAAGAACCACTCAATTTAAAACTAAAGCAATACTTGAAGAATTATGAGAAAATACTAGATGAGTCAATAAAAATGACCAAGGAAATATATTATAAGAATCAAATAAACGATTGCAAAGGTAATCCAAAAAACTTTGGAAAAAACTAAATTATATCATAAGTGGAAAGTCTGTAGAAAATTGTAACATCAAATGATTAAACAGTGGTATCCATCATTTGTAATAAATGATTGATGACCTGTTTTGTAAAAGTAATTATTTAATCAAACATGTTCAAAAATCTTCAAGGAAGGAATTGAAATAAGTAATGACTCATGTGTACTAGCAATCAGTTCGAACATCTCGAACTACCCCTCGAATGAAACTACTAATTGAGCAAACATAGAGAAATCAATCATTTCAATTACCACATTAAATACCTTTGTAAAAAAAGGGGGCGATTCACCAGTTCCCAGACGGGAACACTGTCAAATTGTTGTTGCATAGCATTTGATGGTAGAGCAAAAGCAGTTGGTTTTTTTTTCAAATATTATCAACTAAATGTTTTTTTCAGAATTTGAAAGGAAAACATTTTCATTAGAAGTCAGATTTATTTTATTGAAATGAAGAAATTTCTGTGAGAATAATATGAATTTTCACATATTTTGGTTTTATAAAATGAGTTATGCTGCATCGATTTAATACAAAACAATTAAGAAAGGTTATGCATTTTTGAGAATTCAATCAATTTAGAAAATTAAAATAAACTTATTCCCAATGATTTTACAAAACTAATCAGAGTATTGTGTTCGACTATTTTATTATTTTGTTTTTTCATCTAAACAAGTTATATGACAGTTCAATTAACATGATTCAAGACATGATTAATTTGGAATTTCTAAATAATAAAACAACATAGAAAAAGAAATTGAAATTGGAACGATACCGTTATACAGTTGATGTTCATTCTAAGTTGCCATGATCTGAATGGAAAACCAGGGGATGTCCATCCACGGGTCAGCTCGGCCTGTCTCTGGAGGTAGGCGATGAAAAAGTCTGTGAAATTTTTCAGAAGAAAAGTGGAAAGCTTCTTTCACTAGCTGGCTGGAGGGGAGACTAGAATGCTAGCCCAACTTCTACCTCTCCTCAGCGTCTTTATTCTGTCAGCCAAAACTGTCTGATCAGCTTTTAGTTTTTAAAGTTGAAAAAAATTATTTCTCTCTTCTTAGAGAAGAAACTGATGTTTGGGGGTTTGTCAAACCTTCTGGTTCATGACATCTCCCCCTCCTCCACTGTGACAGCCGACCCTAGCTGCCCATTCTTGACTCAATGGGCTTGCTACAAAATGTTTTTACTTTAAAATATAATTATCAAACTCTTTGAGGTTCCCTTCAGGAACTGTGACAAAGACAATATTTATTATCAAGTATGGTTTGAAATTATTTTCTAAAATATACAGTATATATAGTAGAAATATTTTCAACCACATATGTTGAAATAACATATGTTGTATATGTTACCTTATACAGTGTAATTCATTTTATAATATATTAAATGACTAAAAACAAATTTCCATTGATCCCTAAGTCTAATAGCTCAAATAAGTGAGACATAGTCAAGAATCATACAATAATATTTTCAAATATCCAGAACTTTTTTAATTTCCTATTAATCCTAAAAAATTTGTCAAGTAATCCTAAAACTCTAACCTTTCTTAAAGTTCCCCTGATAGGTACCTATATCTGCTCAATTCCCTCGCAAGTGTTGTAAAAATTCTTCTTAAAAGGCTAAGGTTGCATGCTTATGAAGTGCAAATTGTGCAGGCCTTGCAACCAAATGATTTGCTGAGACATGCAGAATTCGCATCTGAGATTTTCAACAGGATTGATGGCGCTAACGATTACTTAAATCGCATATGTTTTACAGATGAATCCACCTTTCATGTCAGTGGAATGGTGAATAGGCATAATGATAATGTCCATATATGGGGATCAGAGAATCCACACGCTACTGTACAGTTACAGCAAGACAGTGAAAAAGTTAATGTTTGGTGCAGCCTAATGCACAACAAGGTTCTTGGGCAATTTTTCTCCATGGAAAACCCCATTAGCGCTACCCAGTCAGCAGTAAGGCTCAATTAAAGGCTTGAATTTGAAGCAGCCTTCACTTGTCAATCAAGGCTGAAGTTGAATCCAGCTGGAAACGATTTTGCTTGACATTCAACTCGAAATCCCCTTGAATATCCATACTAGAATCGAAAGCAGCATACCCTTGTCAGTCAAAGCTGACAGTCTTGATTAGAATCGATCTTGAATATGGCTCAATAGGTATTCCTTCGAATTAAGCTTTTATTGCATGGTTCAAACAAGTCTTGACTTTGCCTTGAATTCCCCTTGTCAGTTAAAGCTGACAGACTTGATTGGAATTGATCTTGAATATGGTTCCAGGGCCCCTCCAGCCTGCTAACCCCAGGCGGAATAGCAAGAGGACCTCCAGCGAAGATGGGGAACATTTTTCCTGTCCCAGATTTTGTATTCTCCGAGGATACCAGACTGTTCCTACTCCCGTCTCTCCAGCCCAACCCTGTTAGGCAGTGCGAAAGCATGGCCCTTTTTTCCTGGAAGAGGGAATCATTTCAATAAGGCACTCAAGGCCCCGACTCGAACGAGGGTGGTTGATGAACACGACACCAAGCAGGGGTGTCCCCTGCTGCGGCCCACCCCAGACGCCGACTGAGTCTAGCCGGCCAAGAGCGACTGGGAATTCTGGTAGAGGAAGGTGTGGGAAAAAATGTACTCAGAATGTTTATAGAATGCTGTTAGTGTAGAATAGTACATAGTATATCAACAAATATTGTAGCAAACATAGTATATCATTCTAAATCGAATTCATAGTATATCTATTTGTAATATTGATGATATGTTTGTTTTTGAAGTGTGAATAAATTTTGTTATTTTGATAAGTGATAGTAGCTTATCCCAGATTTTGGACTGTAGTATGAATTTGAAAAGGGACAGTTTTGGGCATAAGCCTGTTGTGCCTCATCATATAACTGTGAAAATAATTGTACAACTGAGAGAATGCATAAATAAATATAAACTGTAAATTCAATCTTTCTTCACAAATTTTCTATGCTTTTACACTCCAGAGAGAAGCTCGGTCTCCCGATATTTATTTTGACCAGGGGATTGCTGGGTAGCCTAATAATACATTATGTTTATATAATAAATTGACGATAAATATATTATGTTTATTGCATTAAAAATGTTTTTATAATTTTATATTATTAATTTTTTTTTATTAAAGAATTGATTATAATTTTGATAATTTTATATGCTAACACAGAGATTGTAACTGATCCAACAAAAACGTTAACTGCGCATGCGCAACAATTGCTTAGTTCGCCCTAGTAAATTGCCAAGCTTGCGCTCTGTTCCTGTTCTGCTATTGCTCGACCTGCGAACATCTTGGGATCTGCTCGTGTAATGTTTGTTTTCGGAGCAGAGTGTGAGTCTGTACGCACCTTTACAAAGGCAGTGGAGAAAGGTGGGATGCCGAATGCTTATTACTTCTACCAAAGATTTATAATAATTCCACTGATCGCTTGATAGTTCATGAACAAAATCTACATATTGGACCTTCACTTGTCCTATAGTGAGGCAGTGCTCTATAATGGCAGTGCTCTATTAGCAATGGTATTTCTTTCCTTGTCTATCATTCAACTATTTATTTCCTTTCTCGCTTTGCTCTGTTGCCAGATCGTCTTTAAATAATGTAGACTCAATAATTAATTAACAGAATATTTCATCTCAATTTATTATGGAAATTCATTATTGCATTATTGAAAAATTATAACTCCTTACATCAATGAACCTTTATCAGCTATACTAGTAGCTCTGTGAACAGTAGTACTCGCGCAGTTAATAACCACAGCCTCCTCTAATACTGTCCATCAGAGTGAAGTATGGTGAGCGGTTCTGACAAACGGTATTTGAAATAGCATATTGAGACTTGGTCTATTGCATGGAAAATGGAAATTTTACAAATTGATGAAATCTGGCATGGATATATCTTTATTTAGAATTTCATATGATAACATTAATGCTCTAATGGATCTTCAGGTTTTGACGTTTCAGTGGAAGAAGCTATTGGACAAAGTGTAGCATACTTTTTGAAATAAAAATACGTCAATGACTTAACAACTAATGGCTGTTTGGGTTGTTGTATCGACAATAATTTTTTGTAAACAGCACTATGCTACTATCATCAAGAGCTTACTGTACCGAGTTGAAAGCAGAGGAATGTCGGGAGAAAAAAAATACTAGTTCGAGTTATCAATCACATGCCTCATCGCTTGCAATCAGTAGTCCACACGACAGCTGATTTTTCACCAAGTTACATTGAGATTTAAATTGCATACCTCGTTGCATGCAATATTCATATAATCCACTCGACAGCTGATTTATGAAGAATAATTCTAAAGTCTGATTTTTACGGTAATATTGGCGTTCGAAGGAGATTCCTTCTCCTTTTGTATCATCCTTGAAATGCAAATTTTCAAAAAACCTTATGTATACATCGACGCGAAATTCAAAAAGGAACATACCTGTCAAATTACATGAAAATCTATTGCTGCGTATGGCTGTAAATGCGGAACATGAATATAAACATATGAAGATAAATAAAGACAAAATGCAAAACCGTCGACTTGAATCTTAGACCTCACTTCTCCTCGGTCAATAATGTAAAATATTTCATCTGAATTATAGAAATTCATTAGAGATTCATTGGAAAATATTATTTATTTATATTATATTTTTTAAAATATAATTGTATAATTTTAGAGGATTGGCAACGTTGTTCTCCCATCTTTCTCCACTGCCATTATAACGTGGACCTCACTATAGCGCTAATCCTACAAAGATGTTGGATATTTTGAGGTAGAAATGTAATAAGGTCTAGTAATATCTGCTTCAAATGCAATCCGAAATCATAATTTCCCAGTGTGGGAAATCTCCTGGCTGGAAGAGTAAATGAAAGTCGAGCGTTTTATCACAGGAGTGGATTATGCAGGCCCATTTGGGATGTCCTGGTCTAGACGAAGGGGAGTCCGACCTCGAAATACTTGCCTGTGCTTTTTACTTTCCTTGCCCTACTACCATAGGTAAGGAAAGTATTGCTTTCCAAAAAAAATTAAGGTGCCCCAATTTCAAGTTTTCTATACGTTTCAAGGTCCCCTGAGTCCAAAAACATGATTTTTGGGTATTGGTCTGTGTGTGTGTATGTGTGTGTGTATGTGTGTATGTCTTTGAACACGATAAATCCATTCCTAATTAACCGATTGACTTGAAATTTCAAACTTAAGGTCCTTATACCATAAGGACCCGACAATAAGAATTTCAATAAAACTCAATTCAAGATGGCGGAAAAAATGGCGGACTAAAAAACCATGTTTTTCTCGAAAATGACTCTAACGATTCCCTTCAAATTCATACCATGGATAGCTATTTATAAGCCCTATCAACTGGCATAAGTCTCATTTCAGGGAAAATTTTAGGAGCTCTGTAATATTCTTGAGAAAAATGGCGGATAATGACTAAAAAACCATGTTTTTCACGGTTTTCTCGAAGACGGCTCCAACGATTTTCTTCAAATTCATACCATGGATAGCTATCTATAAGCCCTATCAACTTGCATGAGTCTCATTTATGGGAAAATTTCAGGAGCTCCGTAATATACTTGAGAAAAATGGCGGATAATGACTAAAAAACCATGTTTTTCACGGTTTTCTCGAAGACGGCTCCAACGATTTTCTTCAAATTTATACCATGGATAGCTATCTATAAGCCCTATCAACTGGCATAAGTCTCATTTATGGGAAAATTTCAGGAGCTCCGTAATATACTTGAGAAAAATGGTGGATAATGACTAAAAAGCCATGTTTTTCACGGTTTTCTCGAAGACGGCTCCAACGATTTTCTTCAAATTTATACCATGGATATCTATCTATAAGCCCTATCAACTGGCATGAGTCTTTTTCCTGGGATACTAATGGGGGGTCCACCCAATCCTTGAGAAATGGACTTTGTAACCTCCTTCTCGTGCATGAGGTAGGTAGGTACACGGTTTTTACTTTTTCTTCTTCCATATACCGTGGGTAGGTAGAGTAGTTTATAAAAAGAACACAGTCATAGTCAAGATATTTCATCTGTAGAACAGCTGTTTTGACGAATTTCAAAAAAAATCATCGAATCTCACAATTTACATAAAGGAAAAAGTACTCAGGAACAATTGTATATACACATATACAGTAGTCTGATCGTAGTTGCAAATATGTTGCCGTCAATCGTCATTATGTTATTCCCCTAAATTATTCTCGTTTGATAATGAGGCTTATAGTTTAATGAGCAAGGAAAGTTGTGTGAGTGTACCACACCAGATTTTCTAGATTGAATACCATAACTAGCTAGCTGAGTACTGTTCAGCTATTTTATCACGGAATGTTTCGGCTACTTATGCCATTTTCAAGTCATAAAATAATATGACAGAGAATAATAATTTATTCATAATAAGTTATAAGTCATAATAATTTTCATAGATCAATTTTCCATTCATATTAGAAGTGGCCCAAAGAAAAAAGACACTAGCATGCTGAATAGTTTACATTGTTACTTTCTCAATTCATTATATCCAGGTGTTATATCCAAACGTTCCCTTTGAAATATTTTGAAAATATTATTATGGAATTGAGAATTTGGCTTACAGTCCTTCCTGAAAGCTTTGCAAAATAGTTTTATAAATATGAAACTTCAAGAAATACTCATAACATTTGAAAAAAAATTATCGTATCCTTTTATACCACAGCTTATCTTTCTCAGCACGCCAAGAAGATGAAGGAGAAGAAGAAGAAGAAGTGGAAGAAGAAGATGAAGAAGAAGAAGAAGAAGAAGAAGCAGAAGATGAAGGGGAAGAAGATGAATGAGAAGAAAACGGGATACAAGAGACTTGACTTGTGCACATGTGCTTCAAAAATAATTTCAAATTATTTTAAATTAAATAAAGTGTTACAAAATGATGGAGAAAAGTGCCTTTTAAGCCATCAGGTAGTTTTTGAAGTTGAGAAAATTGAGTTCAATCACGTCAATAGGCTAAAATTGTCGACTTATTTGCACATTTATGATCCAGCTTGAACAAAGAACTTTGATGGTTTTTTTCTAGGACAAAATTTGCATTTAGTATTGCAGGTGTACAAAACAGTCAAAAGCACGTTCATATTCTTGAATATGAACAAAGAACTTTGATGGTTTTTTTCTAGGACAAAATTTGCATTTAGTATTGCAGGTGTACAAAACAGTCAAAAGCACGTTCATATTCTTGAATAATAATAAAATATTTTGTGAAATAATTCGAAATTGAAATTGAATATTCCAAGAAATAGGAAATTGGAAGATTCCCACATATCTGGGAGAAGTGTGGTCATATCCCATCAGGAAGTTTTGACAAATTTCTAAAAATCAAGAATGGTTGAAAAGTTTGGTTTGAAATGCTATGTCAAGTGGTGTGAAATAATAAGTGATTTGTAAGGATCCCCTTAAGTCATAATATATTATATATCATACATCAATATATATATATATTATATATATTATATATTATATATATATTATACATCAATATATTATATAATTATGTGAATTTCTCAAATTTCTAAAATTTTCAATATCTGAACTTGTTTTACAAAACTATTGCAGCTTCGACGAACTTCAAGAGGGTCCTTTTCGGTCGGGGGGGGGGGGGGGGTGGCTTTGCGAATGGTGTAACGATGAGGACTCTCCAGTTCCAGACTGAGTACCATGTATACCAACACCCAACAAAAATTCAGCTTTCCCCCCAACTTGTTGCGCAAAATCCTATTTTCTGTCTTCATTGACTGGGCTAAAGAGGTGTTTGATTTGAAACTGCAACAAAAAGCAGAAGAAGTATGGGGAGAATATTGATCAAGGAAATAACCACAGTGGAAAAGCAAATCAATCAACGAATTTCAAATAGAAGGGGAACCGTTCGGAAGGAAATTAATAAAAAACAGCAGAAGTGGAAAATGATACACTGGGAAAATTTGATAAGAAATGTAAGGAGTTCTAGAGAGGATCATGGAAGTCCTGGAACCTGCTAGGAAACATCTCATCATGGTCAACACTATTATAGTTAGGTCCACATTATAATGGCAGTATTCGATTTACATCAGTGCTGCTATTCTAGTCTATTATTCAACGAAGCAGATAGCACTATTCTTTTCTAGCTCCGACATGCTACGAGATAATTTTTTATCAATGTATAATTATAATCAATCTGGATCATCAAATTACATCATTTAACTATTGAAAAAAATTTTCCTTTAAGAATAAAATATGATTAGTCCAGTCACAAGGAAATGATGTGATATTGATAGTGAAAAATGGAATAATTCGGAGCTCTCTAATTTCATTGAGTGCTAAGCTATTTTTTCAGAAAAACTGAATTTTGGAGGAAACTCTGTTTTACAATCCACTATTTCTTCTGATTCCCTCCATTCAAATTCATGGTTCGAAATCCCTCTGGGCGTTACTTAGTTCTCTACAACCTGAGACCAGGTGGACCGTTCTATCTCAAATGGATTTACAGGTACACCCGATAACCAATTACTTTGCATTTGACCAGTTGGTTTCTATGTGTTGGGTACATGTTGGTGATAGTATTACTCAGTATGGGCATTGAACACTGGAAAACGTGCATTGTGCAGATTAACTGGACAATTAAGATTAAAATTCATTTAAAAAGTATGACTCATGATACATCATTGAAGGTTAAATGAGATGTAACATTTCCATCAAACATTTTTTTGAAAAACAGAAGCGTAAACTTATATCCGGGAAAATATGAAATTATGAAGTGAAAAGTTTCTAATTTTCTGGCTTTGTATGGTAATCACTTCCTGAACAAGAAATTTGCGATATTTTTAACAGGTTGACTGCCGTGAGATACGCAGGCGCTCCTCAGCCAAATATCAGTCACAGGCCGTGAGGATCCACGCTTGATCCTCAGGCAGCGTTCTTTTCATTATATCGGTCAAGCTTGCTCAGCAAGTCCCGTTTGTATTATATGGCATGTAGAGAATAAAATTGCCATTTCACTCAATCAAACGTCATCTCTTGGTGACATGTAGAACTACTTTCACATACTAAATTGAAGCCTGTTTTTAGTTTCAGCTGTTATCTTGGTTTGTTGACAAGTAAAGATAATAAATTGTGATTTTCAAAGTCGATGGTTCAGAACAATTTGAAAATTTGTTTTAAAATCATTATTATCAATAGGGAATAGTATCAATTTTGTTCAAAAAAGTTGTAATAGTCATCAAATTTTAACTAAACTATGTAGACATAAGTGTTATTTGTAAGTTATTTTAAGGGTTATAGGTGAAGTTTGAGGTCAGTTTTCGACAATCAACATTCTATTTATATATTATCATCTTTTCACTGATGAATGGATAATACATGGAATACACATGACCTATTGGGAATAAGTACATTCTCTGTAGGCCATGAGGATAGCTGATGATCCTCACAATTTTTTTTTTTCATATTTGAAGTATTTGTGTAATATTATGAATATTCTTATAATTTGGAGAAATTTACATTGTTTATATCTTGCAGCCCATGGGGGTGGTTTTCATTTCAATATTGTGGCAGCCAACCTAATTTTTCCCATGATTCTATTAGAATCAATAGTCTCGAAATTGAGACTGATACATGATGGGCACTTGCGATTGGCCTCGAATTGTAGAGAAATTTAGTTGCCTCAAATCCATCTTGAAACATTTTTCTTCATCGCTATAGGGGTGACACTAGTGACAACTGAGTGACCACTAGGGACAAACAGGTGGCCACTGGGTGACCACCAGTGACCACTGAGTGACCACTGGGGACCAATGGGTGACCACTAGGGACCAACGGGTGACCACTAGGAACCAACGGGTGGCCACTGGGAGACCACCAGTGACAACTTGGTGACCACTAGGGACTAACGGGGGACCACTAGGGACCAACGGGTGGCCACTGGGTGACCACCAGTGACCACTGGGTGACCACTAGGGACCAATGGGTGACTACTAGGGACAAACAGGTGACCACTAGGGACAAACGGGTGGCCACTGGGTGACCACCAGTGACCACTGGGTGACCACTAGGGACGAATGGGTGACCACTAGGAACCAATGGGTGACCACTAGGGACCAATGGGTGACCACTAGGGACCAATGGGTGACCACTGGGGACAAATGGGTGACCACTAGGGACCAATGGGTGACCACTAGGGACTAACGGGTGACCACTAGGGACCAACGGGTGACCACTAGGGACCAACAGGTGGCCACTGGGTAACCACAAGTGACCACTGGGTTTCCACTAGGGACCAATGGGTGACCACTGGGGACAAACGGGTGACCACTGGGGACCAATGAGTGACCACTAGGAACCAATGGGTGACCACTAGGGATCAACAGGTGACCACTGGCGACCAACAGGTGACCACTATGGACCAACAGGTGCACACAAGGGACAAACGGGAGACCACTAGGGACAAACGGGTGGCCACTGGGTGACCACCAGTGACCACTGGGTGACCACTAGGGACAAACGGGTGACCACTAGGGACCAACGGGTGACCACTAGGGACCAACTGGTGGCCACTGGGTGACATACCAGTGACAACTTGGTGACCACTAGGGACCAATAGGTGACCACTAGGGACCAACAGGTGACCACTAGGGACCAACGGGTGACCACTATAGACGAACGGGTTACTAATGGGTGAACAACAGGTGACCACTAGGGACAATGGGTGACCAATGGTTGCCCATAAGTTACCACTGGGTGACCACTAGGGACCAACAGGTGACCACTAGGGACAACGGGTGACCAATTGTTGACCACCAGTGACTACTGGGTGACCACTAGGGACCAATGTGTGACCATTGGGTGACCACCAGTGACCACCAGTGACCACTGGGTGACCACTAGGGACAAACGGGTGACCACTAGGGACCAACGGGTGACCACTAGGGACCAACTGGTGGACACTGGGTGACTACCAGTGACTACTGGGTGACCACTGAGGACCAACAGGTGACCACTTGGGACCAACAGGTGACCACTAGGGACCAACTGGTCACCACTGGGTGACATACCAGTGACAACTTGGTGATCACTAGGGACCAATGGGAGACCACTAGGGACCAACAGGTCACCACTAGGGACCGAAGGGTGACCACTATAGACCAACGGGTGACTAATGGGTGACCAACAGGTGACCACTAGGGACAACGGGTGACCAATGGTTGACCACCAGTGACCACTGGGTGACCACCAGGGACCAACGGGTGACCACTAGGGACCAACGGGTGACACTAGGGACCAACTGGTGACCACTACAGACCAACAGGTGACTAATGGGTGACCAACAGGTGACCACTAGGGACAACGGTTGACCACTAGGGACCAACGGGTTATCACAATAGACCAACAGGTGACTAATGGGTGACCAATAGGTGACCACTAGGGACAACGGGTGACCAATGGTTGACCACTAGGGACCAACTGGTTGCCACTGGGTGACATACCAGTGACAACTTGGTGACCACTAGGGACCAATGGGTGACCACTAGGGATCAACAGGTGACCACTAGGGACCAACGGGTGACCACTTTAGACCAACGAGTGACTAATGGGTGACCAATGGGTGACCACTAGGGACCAACGGGTGACCACTATAGACCAACGGGTGACTAATGGGTGACCAACGGGTGACCACTAGGGACAACGGGTGACCAATGGTTGACCACCAGTGACCACTGGGTGACCACTAGGGACCAACAGGTGACCACTAGGGACCAACGGGTGACCACTGGGTGACACCTATAGTGAGGTTCATGTTATAATAGCAGTCTTCCATTGCCAGATCGTCTTTCAACATAATAAAATTTATAATTTATTAACAAAATATTTATTTCATCCTAATTATGAAATAATCGAAAAAAGTATAACTATATATATATATATATATAATATATATCACATCAATAAATCTGTATCAACTACCATCTATAGAAGGCATTGTCAATACAGAGGGTGTATGACAACGTTTTTCTTCTATCTTTGTCCACTGCTATTATAACGTGGTCCTCACTATAGTGACCACAGTCAATATTAGATGTATTGTTGAAGAGTTTTTTCAATATTTGTGTCTACAGCTCCAATCATGATAACTATGTTATTTATTGAATCATTTAAATCAGTTTAATATTTTTGTAATTGATATCGCCATGAAATTAGAAATTGAGAGTTGACAACATTGTCTTCCCATTCAAAACTAGACCTACTATTATTTTTGAAAAATTTTTCAATATTGAAACTTGTATTGGTACTCAATTCCATTTTGAAGCTGTATGAAGCTTTGTAAATGGATAGTTTATATTCTGGTAGAATGAAAATCATCATATTTGACCTCTCCCCCCCCCCACAAAGCCCAGCGACCGGTGCAAGTGTGCATCGCCATCACCCTAAATCTACCCCCCTAGATCCGACTCTGGACACTTGAATCAAAGGATACAACTACTCTCCATTTCGATATTTTGAAAATGAAAAATTCGAATTCCCAATTATTGTAGAAAATATTCTATTTCCTTCATAGAATATGAACGTGTTGTTTCTACTTTTGTACATCTGCGATACTAAATGCAAATTTTCACCTAGAAAACATGACGAAGTTTGTTTGAATTTGCTCCTGAGTGCGCAATAAGTCGACAAATTCAGCCTATTGATGCGATAAACTTATTCATCTCAATTACAAAGACAACCCAATCACTTGAAAGGCACGTTTCTCGATCATTCGTGACACTCAATTCAGCTTGCCCAATTTGAGATTATTTTTGAAGCACATGTGCACAACAAATTGCGTCAATGTTTGAAACAAACAAGTCGAGTTTTTCGTTTAAATAGGACTGGTCTTGGAGGCAGAAACCAACCGAAGTCCTACAGTCGAAGTGGAGACATGTAGTTGTCTTCATCCTGTGGTGCTGAGCAGAAGTTGAGACGTCCGTCTTCAGTCTGTCGTTTTGCAGCCTTCAGCCGCGTCACTGCAACATTATCACCGTCCTACTGTGAGTAGACATATTCTACATAATCTTTGTTCGCTATTTCTTCTCACATGATTTATTACTATTCCATTTCATTAATCATCTACATGTGCTTGCTTGTTTGGTTTTGTGTTCTTTTGTATTGAGTTAAGGTGTATTTTTATGTAATAGACAATATAATACTTTACTTACTTACTTACTCAATGGTGCTACATCTTATTAAGGGCCTTGGCCCCCTCTAGAATGACTCTCCACTCCTCTCTGTCGGTAGCCGGTAGCATAGCATCTATAGCCCAACTTTAGGAATCTCCCACTAACAGCAGTTCCACCTCATCGGATGAAAATGTACATTTCATCTCACAACAGTTATATTTCACCCGGTTTATTGGTTCGATTGAAATCCCTAGGTAGAGCCTGCCTAGAGACCTTTCACCATAGCTAGGATTGAATTTGGTTTAGGTTTCTAGATTTGTATTGATTGGGCTATTCTATCAAAATTATCCGATCAGGATTCTGAAAACTATTATACCATTATCAGCAATAGATCTCCTGGAGAGGAAAAAGCTAGACCCATGCTTTCCGATTAATTTCTGCTCTACTGGCCGGAGAATGATTCTCATTGTACTTTCATATGGGACAGTTCATACATTCTCAGTGAGAATCCTTCCATAAGAACCAATGCTATTTTTCTCTCTTTGCCAAAGCAGGAAATCATTGGGAAGCTGTGCTCAAGTTTAATTAAAATACCTACTTGACTCCCTACCTGTTGGAGAATGCAGCTTTTTCTTCTCTTCTTCAACTTTTTCTGCTATTGGGAGTTTTCCTTTTCCAAACTTTTCCCTTGATCGACTATCATTCTGAAATTCTAATTTTCGAAAATCCAAACATTGAATTAACCGACTTGAAACTAACACAGCCATTTATCTATTGAACGAGCGTTAGGGAATTGATGATACAAAATTCAAGATTCAAGATTCAAGATTTTTATTCGCCATTAAGTACAGTACAAGTTTATCTTATACTAGCGTACAATAGGTCGTAGTCACTAATAACAATAACTAATAACATCACAAGTAATGTAACCAATAAAAGTTTATTTGAATCGATTTGAAATTGCTTGCAGACAATGCAGAAATATAATAAACTACCAGATATGTGCGGCTCTTGCTTTTTATTCCCTCTTGGTGCTCTGTATCGAAATCTTGTATCATATAAACACCTTCTCATAAAGAGAAAATGAATTTGGATTCATATTAGGGTCAAAGATGTTGAAGCGATAAAGTAATTTTCAATTTCAAATAGGATCCCCAATAAAACCTACTGTCAAAATATTATTGTAAAAGAATATTTAGCTGTTTCCATAATTCACATCAGCTTTGTATAATTGAAAGTTGCGGGGTTCAAAGAAAGTTCAGCGGGTTTCAATAGTTCATGTGCGTGTTCTTTAACCTAGGGGATCACTAGTTTATACTGACTGCTTTGACACCAGACCTGATCCAGCCAGGTCACACGATATTATCACGATTTATTCAGTAAATCATTTACGAGGAACTAGTTTCGCTTGTTAAACCCTTATCAATCTCTGGAAAAACTGGAAGCTTCCAGATTTGCAGATATGTGATTGCAATAATTTATATATTCTGCTACTCGATGTCCAAGTTTCAAGTTGACTCGAGATTGATTATGGTGTTATAACCAACACTATTTTCTAAAAAAAATTGAAAATGTAACAATTACAAGTCATTTCATTCTAAGTTGATATTAACTACATATATATCAACTTTATTGAACATTTGATCAGAAACTCTAAGCCATTAACATATTCGAATTTATTTGTCATGAATGAAATCCAAATGAATTGTGCAATCCATTCATCATTGTCATTCTTTAAAGTTCACTGTTGCGGTTGAGAGTCTAACGAATAGCATGTAACCGACTCCATTTACTATTCTATTGATTTTTTCTATTTATTTATGGCATTGACAGCTTTGTTAGTGCAAAGAGACAGAGCATTCTTGTGCAAAGAGACAGAGCTTTTTCAATATAAGTCAGCTTCACCAACAAGTATCTCTGAATGGGATGTTAGCATAGCGAAAAACTCCTGGTTCTTGTAAAGGACACAGGTATTGGTCTGCCTAACTAACATACTACTTGGGAACACAATAAGCTTCAGTTGACGTGTGAGGTTCTTTGAACCTTTGGATCCTTGAATCCGTTCCTTCAAAAATAATGATAATAAGTATCTCAAAACACAAATTTTCAATTGTTTTTAAACCAGTAGACTGTTCTATTTTTCATAATAAATTGCTTTGAAATCATGTTATTTTCAAATGCTCAGTAGTTGAGTTAGCCTGAGCCAGTTCTCAAATACAGAGTATTCCGGTATCATTGCACGTGAAAATCGGCGTTTTCGTGGTTTTCCCCAGCAAAAAAACTACCCAAAGTATATTAATCGCACCTAGGGCCGAAAATGAGACTTGATTTCTACGATACTAATCAGATACGACCTACCTGAATGGTCTTGTGTTATTAAGGAGATAAGAGAAACTAATAATAAAATTAATAGATATTGTGAAAGGATGCATAATGTTCAGGTGATAGATCTTACTGATCTTAAGAGAGACCATTTCACCAGACACGGTTTATACCTGAACTGGAGTGGTAAGAAGAGGATGACGGAAAAAATCATAACATTAATAGAGAATAAGGTTGATGAAAAAGTTATTGAGCTTGAAGTAAGAGATCTTAGCTCCCCGGAGTCCCCGGAAAACTAAATGTTGGTCTTGTTAATATAACCAGTAACACAACAATCTTAGAAAGTATTAGTAAACAGGACCGGAGCTCTAATAGTAGCGGGTTTAGTAACTATCGTAATGATGATAAACTAAGTTGTCTTTTCTGGAACATTCAAGGAATCTATAATTAGTTGGACTATTTGTCAATAGTTTGTCGTGATTATAAAGTTAAGGTACTGGCAATTGCCGAGCATTGGATAAAGAAAACAGACCTCAATTTCATCCATTTGCCTGGATATAAAACTGCCTCTGTAAATTGTAGGGCTAATCAGGGAAGAGGTGGAGCAGCTATATTTGTTGATGAAAAGTTAGATCACAAGGAACTTCGACCGGTTAAAGATATGTCGATTTAAATGGTCTGTGAGGTTGCAGCTATGGAATTGATTGGAGAAGAGATTATAATTCTATCTGTTTATAAGCCATTCAATAGGGATATTACTTATTTCAACAATTTTTTAAGCCGTCTATATAATGTAATTAGTGTAATTTTCAATAGTGGTAGCTGCTTAGTGATTTGTGGCGATTTTAATGTTAATTTTATTGGCAATGACTGCTTTAAAGAACCGCTTATGAATTTGTTTGCCTGTTTTGGATTGAGTATCACCACCATGGATATCACTAGACCTAGTCTGAATTTAGTTACCATTGGGTCCTGTATTGATGATATATTTACTGACATCCATAGCAGTAGATAGTCATCTGAAATTATAAATACTGTTTTTTCCGATCATGATGCTGTCTTATTAGTATTTAAATTCTATTATATTACCCAGGTATAGGTGAAAGGTTATAGCTCTAGCAAATCTGAGGTAATCTGAATATCAGGAAATTGTACAAGTATTTTTTTTTATTCTGATTTGTCTAAATAACCTAAAAGATTATGTTCAATTATGTAGGAGGTTGAGTTTATATTTTTTATTCTTTCAAATGACAATAAGATGATATTATTATGAAATGTTTTAATTATTGAATAATGGACTCAAAAAATGAAAAGTTTTTTGATCAGCTGTTTTAGCACACTTGAAATTTAGCGGCCTTAGCCGGAAAGAAACCTGTTCTGCCGTCAGACGAGAGTCGTCTGCAATGTCTTTCAGATCTACGTAGGGACTGAAAAACAGCTGCTTTCTGTGCAGTGTGACGAAAATTTTGTTTTTATTCATTCTCTGTGTAAAACCCTGGAATTCTATCCCATTTGCATAGTCAGCTTCCTAATATACATCACAGCCAATCTATAATACCTATATATAATAATGTGTTATATATAATAACACAGCCAATCTATAATCTATAAATATAATAATGTCAATAACTGGCTTATACACGTAGGCCTACGAGATAGGGGATTTAGTTATTTAGTTATTCATTCACATTGTGTACAAATACTTAACATGAGGAAAGGCACAACAGGCTCATGCCCAAAACTGTCCCATTTCCAATTTATACTACTTTATACTGTCCAAATCAAAATGTTGGTTATGTCACTTTCACTTTTCAAAATACAATTTACACTCTTCAATACTCAGATAAACGAGCAAATTTTGAATCTGATAGATACTATTAGAATCTGAAATTAAAAAATCTAGAACAGTAACTAAATAATTATTCAAAAAGTCTAAATTTTGAATGAAGTTTAAAAATAATTCATGAATTACGCATCATCACGTCTAAACTACTGGTCTGAGTAACTTGAAATTTCGCATATGGATTCTAAATTTACGGAGGACGGTATAGGCCTATTTATAATCCTTCAAGATTTCATTAAATCAAGCTCTCAGTTTGTCAGGTTTTCAATATATTTCGAATACGTATTCTCTGAGTGTTAATCTTTGGTGAAAACAGAAATTTTAAACTTAACCTCACTTTGGACTATTTATGTGCCAAAATCAAGGAATTGAAGAAGTTTTGGGCAATTGCCTGTTTCTCTTTCCAAATATCGTGTTTGTGACTGTTCTAATAAATAAATAAATAAATAAATAAATATTAGACCCTTGCGGAGGGCGGATTACCTGCTAGTCACAAATATATCTTCATTATTATCAAACATAAAAGTTAATCCCTCACCTCAGTCTAAAATTTCTCCAATTATCATAAAAAATGACTTCTCTGTACTTTTTTCTGCGGGATTTACCAAAACAATTTCAATTAGTGCCCTATGAAGTTCTTGACACTCTGTCTTTCTCATGGTGGTAATATTTCTCAAAAATAGCGATAACTCTGGCCATTCCTCAAACTATTCTCCTATCCTTAAGGATTTGGACTTGAAATCCAATGGGTTCTACCCGCACAGGTTCGGATCCTGTCCGCAGCGACATTTTTTTTTGGTAGAGAGTTAGTGGGGAGGATATTTTTAATATTCTTTCCGAAGAATGGACATTGATATGTCCAAAGCTCCGCCAATTTATGTAGATGCATAACAATATAATTATCTATAGTTATTATATTACAAATTACTTCTCATATCATATACAGTTCAATAATTATTTTCTTAGTCTATATTATGTAAATTCATCTATAATTTTGCTGTATTGTAAGCTATTGTATATAAGTGTATAAGCCAGTATATATTGTAATCTACATAAATGAAGTACTCAATCAATCAATCCTGGAAGCCTCATTTTGATCGGAAAACTAGAATTTGCTAGGATCCCGTCTACAAGTATCAAATCTCACTTCATAATTGGAAAAAATTTCAAGAAACTAAGTCCTATGGAGTTCTTGGGACTCTCTGTCTTTGAATTCTGCTACGAAAAAAATCTATTTGATTGTAATGGTTATGTAATGGGTGGAGGTATCTATAACACTACCCCACACCTGACATTATTGTGATGGGTGGAGGTATTAATAACACTACCTCACATTTGACATCATTTGTAACGGTGGGAGGCCAGAGGGACTTTGGCCCACATTTTGTAACAAGAAAAACATAAAATAATTGCTTTTAAAATATCCACTCTACTATTAATCTGTTGAAATTATTTGAATCCACGGTTGGGAGCTTTGGATGGATTCGTTCATGCAAATGCCAAAATCTTCACTATTTACAACACCTGTTTTAGCCAACGTTACTAGATATCTGTCTACTAACTTTGTGTTTCAGCAACTAAGTAACTTATCACGAGCCAGGAATGTCAAATAAAAGAGATTTTTTAGAAAAGCTACTGACATTAATTTATTAGTTTTATTCTAACATAGAATTATCGGTCGTGTTTGAAATTATGTTACATCGAATCATAATATTCACTGTAACCAATCCGGTTATTTATTCAATTACTTGTATCAAAATTACAACATAAAAGAAATAAATTTCAAACGTAAACGGAGGGGGTCTTCTATAATATTTACCAAAATTATGCTATAAAATCTCTATTTGAATCCTTGAATGGTTGGGAGCTTTTAGTGAATTCGTTCATTCAAATGCACAGATTATCATCATTATCTAATTGTCACCCATTTTAGCAACTATAGTAACTACGAGCCAGGAACTTCAATGAAAAATACTTTTAAAATTCGACCTCAGGTTTATTGAACTCATTAACGAATCAATAGAAATCATGTCAAATATTCCAACAGAGCTACTCAGTAACTGATTCATAAAAAGAAGGTGTATTCAATTAATTTAATCTATACATTTTGGGAACCTGCTAACTTGCTGCATTTAAATTTGGGCCTCGGTCATTCTATGAAATTAAATTAAGAGCTTAATAAGAAAAACAACAAAAGTTCGGCACTCACCATTTTAACAATATTCTAACTTAGACTCTTCAGAAACACTCACATACGCTTTAATAAAACTTACTATACTTGAACTCACATGCACAAATAATTTCCTGATTCTACTCCTACTAACTCTATAAAATTTGGTTCCCTATTCAACTAGATGAAAACTACTGATAACTGAAACATAACAATTTGTCCCTCTGAATGGGAAATGGGCCCAATCAGAGGACCGAGGCTCGCACACCTTTACATGTTTTCCCAGTTACGTCTCAATTCCAACTGTGGCCTTTTCACTGAAAATTATTCTCCCTCCACGAGCGTTGAGCATAACTTCCAGTGGAAAAGCCAAAGCTGCAAAAAGGTCAATGCTCGTACAATTTTCAAATACAGTGGCTTTTTCGACAAGAAATTGAAACTGCACTTGGAAAATGCACGAAAATTGCTTTAATTTTGACAACTAAGCAACAAGTTAGCAAGACAAGTTAGCAACAAGACAATTCAAACAAGACAGAGTCAATTCTCACACTAAAAACGCAGGGTTCAACAAACAGTAAAATCAAAGTTCATTTCAGTTCAAAAACCTGAAAAATAATATAAGATACACACAAACAACTACAATAATATCCACTCAATATTCACACTATTACACAAAGAATAATTCTCAAATTAAGACCTTATCGCAAAGATTCATAATTGATATTTAGACAATAATTTGCTAACTCACTCTACAATAATTCTAGGGCCTCGGTCAATTTGTCTGGTCAATCTATTCGACCTTGTGGTGCCTTCATACTTTGAGTTTATACAGATGCATTTACTTTGCATAGAAAAATGTTCATGAAATGTTACAAGCCACTTGAGCTCTGCTCAGATTTGTGGCTTCACGTAACAAATGACAATAATAATAATAATAATAATAATAATAATAATAATAATAATAATAATAATAATATAATAATAATAAAATAATAATAATCTAATAATAATAATAATAATAATAATAATATAATAATAATAATAATAATTCAATTCAATTTATTCAATTTATTCATTCCTTCAATTACATTACAATCATAATACACTCAGTGCTTTTAGTTACTCCTCTAGCTTATAGCTAATTGAGGAGTGTCAAAATCATTTACACAATAATAATAATAATATATTCACATTCAATCATTACTGTATTTATTCTACAATGAGGAAATTCTTGAGAGTTTGACATACAGTAAGTTCCGATTTTCACCACTTGAGTCGCTCTTTAATTCTTTGACTGTTCATACACAAGTAACGAAATTCAGATGGCCGTAGCCGTCAGACTAGAGATTACACAAACGAAAACAACACAGAAGCACAATCAAATAACCTTCAAAATTTATAAACATCAGTAATAATTCATTACAATATTTTTATAATCTTAAACCTATCAGCATATTACATTTTACATACAATATTTTCTTTCTATTTTCCATATTAAAATCAATCTAGCCTATTGGAATTTTTTATTTTTATGTTTCCTTTTCTTCTCTGTTCACTAACTTTAGTATGCTACTAACTTTACATATTTATAACTTGACTACTTACTAACCTGACTAAATTTTAACACACTAACACATAATAAAATCACTTGGAAAAAGATGTTTTATCCTATTCAGCTATTCTTATAAAGAAATCTTTCAATTTTGTTCTCAATGAAATTCGCTACCATCGTGAACAGTCAGAATTCCAGGCGAAAAGTTGGCAAAATTTTAAAGATAGTTTTCTTGACTTATAGAATAATAATAATAATAATAATAATAATAATAATAATAATAATAATAATAATAATAATAATAATAATAATAATAATAATGATAATAATAAAATAATTTTGGCACTCACCACGGAATCGAAAGTTTAACAAATCAATCGGCACTCGCAATCACTCTCGTTCTCATTTCAACCACTTTTTTCCATACTACATGCTTCCGAATTATACAAAGTAATAAATTAATTTCTTCATCTAAATAGGCCGAAGCCTAATTTAGAGGCCAAGACTTGTTCTGTGACTACATCTTCTCGCGGTTACGACTCGTTTAGAACTGCAGCTCTTCCACTCGAATTTTCCAATTTTCAAGAAAACACGTGGAGCGCCCGGCCTAATTTCAGGTTAAAACGTTGTGGGGTCGCACGGTTTTAATACATTTCTAAATACGTTCGCATTGATTTCATTACGAAATTCAAGCCAGTACTAAGGAAATGCTAGTAGACTGCAATAATTATTTGGATGAATAAGAAGCAAGTTAGCAAATCTTTTATGGCAACACAAAATGTTCTTACTTTGTGCATGAATTAATTCAAAAACAAGGTTCACTAGAGTTCATATTGGGAAAATCCAGTTCAATTTAGATCAGTTCAACAACCTAGAAGAAAGGCACAAAAACTACAATCGAACCTCTTAATATTCACCATATTACTGTTATGATATTGAAATGAATTTATTGATTGGGTTCATTCAAAAAGGTGTAGAACTAGGAATTTTCCAGGCTCTTGTGCTCATCTAGTTGAATTTTCAGTGTGACGTTTTTGTCGTAAGAAATGTTTTTTCTGTTGAAAAATAATTTTCTCACATTAAGATTTCGCTTAGTTGCGCCCCGGAAGACTCAATTTTTTTTAGGGTTGAAGTATTCTCACGGAACTGTATTTCTGTTAGCGATGGAAAATACACAAGTATTTGGGAATATTTGGAACGTGCATTATTTTCCTTTCCCACAGAGCTATGCTCATCTCCACGTGGACCGTCGTCTCGTTAAGAATTTCAATTTTGCGAAGTGAATGTGTAATTTTTATTGATAATATTAGTGAGAACATCCTCGTGTAGTGGACATACTATTCTAATAGTAGTGGATTTCTAAATTGAACGATTGTTAGTGCCATTGAATTTTCTAGTTCATGCTGAAATCCCTTGATTGACAGAATCCCCAGTCATTTATTTGAAGTAGAGAAATGAGCAAAGTTCACGCTACCATCGTGAACAGTCAGAATTCCAGGCGAAAAGTTGGCAAAATTTTAAAGATAGTTTTCTTGACTTATAGAATATGTGAAAGAATGTTTTAGACTATTTGTTAGTGCCATTAAATTGTCTAGTTCATGCTAAAAACACTTGATTGACAGAATCCCCAATTATTTATTTGAAGTAGAGAAATGAAAAAAGTTCACGCTACCATCGAGTAGATTAGTTGACTGAATAGAATTTGAAATTTGAAAGAATGCAAATATTGTTGTTTATCAAGTCCCATGACTCACCCTTTAGTATTTAGAGATCTCTCTTCTACCAATACCCACTATTACTTAAGACCTCACTAATCAATTAATAACGTCATAACATGTAGATTGATTCTTCCTAGAATCATAGTAGTCTCTACTAGCTTATCAATGTATGATCTCTAATTTTTGTTACTGTATCGATTTTTATTTGGTAAAATACTATCTAAATTCCATATAAAAGACATTTCTATTCTATTAAAAAAGAAATTTTATTGAAATGAAATCACTTTATGCACAAATGCAATAATTTCTCCATACTTTCAGCTTGATAGACATATTCGATTCAGTGATAGAGCTATTGATAAATTTATCTCAACCGAAAATACTTAATTATAGCCTGTATCAGAATCAAAGGAGAGGTAAATCAAAAGTAAACCAAATTAGATGTAACACTTTTTTAGGAAAGAGGCTCCCACAGACTTGATCACAATAAATCTGTGGTACAGAGAAAAAACCAATCAGGATGTTTCTCAGTTAGGTGAAACCTTTAATCTTATGATGTTATGGACAGTTCCAACACTTGCATTTACTTTTTGATTTATTAGTTCAATAGTTCTTTCACAAACGTTATTTACTCTGTTCTTCCACACTCTAATTAAACTGTTATTCCACATTTTATTCACACTGTTCTTCCAGATTTTAATTGAATGTTCCTCTCACACATGGGCATAGAACCTGGAGGGTACACGGGGGACGCGTCCCCCCAAATATTTTATGGTATAGGCCTAGGCTATGTCCCCCGGAGAAGTTTATTGAAGTTGTTAAATTATTATAACAGATTTTTATCAGTTCATTTGTAAATTGGGAATAAACTTACCTTGTACGAAATATTTATACATAGCGTCGTTTGTATGTATGACAAGAGTGACCAGTGTTCTGAGTATTCTAGTAGAATCTATATCCTTATTATGCACCAACACACACTCTCATCTATTATGTTACGATTGTTTCATAAGTATTTTGTATCTGAAACTCTCTCAAAACAGGGACAGTTACAAGAGTTACAATCAGAAAGATTTAAAATTTGTTTTGAGAAATGTAATTACTCATGGGAATTTATGTTAATCTTTGTAACACAGTTTTAAGTAAAGATTACAGCTTTGTATGGTTTGTGAGTGGAGAACTTTTTCATGGTTATTTAGCTATCTCGCTACGATTGGTAATCAAAACAAACAATACAACTAATGCTGTTTCATTATGCTGTTTTTTTTTTTTGTAAATAATTTGTGTTTAGTGAAACTTATAACACCAGTAACTCATAATTTTATTCACCCACTAATTTATCACTGCCAAATTAGTGGATTTAAAACGGATTTGAAGTTAAATTTGCCTGAAAAACCATCATTAAAATGAGTTTTTTTCCAAAAAAATCTTTACGGGGGGCACCCCCCCAGACACTCATCAACTGGGGGGGGGTCTCCCCCAGGCCCCACAATACGTCCCCACCAATGTTAAACAGCTATCCACGCCAATGGTCTAACACTTTATTTACACTGTTCTTTTACACCTCATGTAAACTGTTGTTTTGATGGATTGAAGCTCTTTCTTCTTATCGCTTGAATACATTTTTGTTTGAAAGTTTAATCTCTCGCAAAGAAAATGAAGAAACTTCTGGAGTTTTGTTATAATTCTCGCGACAATTAGGTACACAACAACAGAATCCTATGATTTATAACCCCAATTTTACCATTACTTTTCACATACAAATTTGAAGACTGATGAACAAACCATATTCATTAAAATGGAAGACCGTGACAATAAAATTCGTATTTGGAATTTTGTTGGTTACCATATCATATGTAGTCCAGTCAATATTGACATAAAAAGGGGGTGTGCTTGCAATTTATATTGTAGTTCTGATTTCTTGATATGTTATTTGGATACATAAGAGAAGTCCAGAACCAATTTATTCATGCAAAATTCCCTTGTGTTATATACAGAGTGGCCAAAAAACATCGGATTTTCGGCTCATTTTCCAGTTTTCAGCTATTTCTGCCAAATCTCGTGATCGGACAAAAAACTTAGCAACTGCCTTTTTTCCAGATTATAAAATTTTGAATGAAATGAGATCATTCGGGACTCTCTATCTCCAATGAGTACTGAGTTATGATTCTTCAAAAATGAGTGAAATTTGAAGAAAAAATCAATTTTTATGAATTTTCGTTTTTGATCATCAATATCTTCCGATTGTTACCATTTAGATGTATAATTCAAAATACCTTTGGGCGTATTTTTGTGCTCTACAATCTGAGATCAGGTAGAGCGCTCTATCTCATATAGATTTCCAGGTACACCTGACAACAATGCTCCTTGTATTGTGAAAAACACCTAATTTTCAGCTTCAACCATCATCATCAACTACATTGTCCTCACATTGATATTTCGCACAATGGCATAAGTTCATGAGATTATTTTCTATGAGAATCACCCGTTAGATGCACTTTATCTCAGTATTTCCTAGTGGAGAGGCGCGCTTAAGGACACCTCAAGGATCAAAATTTCAAACACTTATAACTTTTGATAAAATGCTCAGATTCCATCGTGCTGCACTTCATTCTTCTCGGCTCGTCAAGGCGGTCCAAAATCATGCATCATGAGTCGAATTCGGTCAAAAAATAGAAAATTTATTGTTGAGTGTACTCAAGCCCGTATTCCAATACACAAAAAATGACTAATTTCTATATTCAAAGCTATGTATCTAGTTAACTCTATATTATGAAAATCATCACTACTTGATGTTGAAATGTACAATAGAATTTTCTGTTTCATCTGCTTTGAACGATTCTTGAAAAAATATGTTTGTCAAGTGAAATTTGATTGTTGAAAAAATCCGTAAATTGTAGATATTTTTCTCATATTAACGGTTTTGGCAGTTCTATGGTAGAGGGAAGTGATTCAAGATGGATTCTAGGCAACTGAGCTCGTAGAGGATGAATTTATCTACAATTTGGAATCAATCGTGAGTTTCTATGATGTATCAGACTCGTTTAAGAAACAACAGTAAAATCACGAAAAAAGGAAAAACTGAAATCGCCATTTTTAAAATCTTCTGTAACTTTCGAATTATATTGGAATAGGGTTCATTATTTATCCGAGTGGGTAGAGGAGGACAATTTTCACATCCTCACTGGATTTGGAAATTTCATCAGAAGTATTTCACAAGACATGCAGCTTTGAATATAGAAATTATCCTTTTTTTTTGTATTGGAATATGGGCTTAAGTACACTTAAGAATAATTTTTCCATTTTTCAACTGAATTCGACTCATGATGCTTGATTTTGGACCGCCTTGACGAGCCGAGAAGAATGAAGTGAAGTATGATGAAACCTGAGCATTGTGTCAAAAGTTATAAGTGTTTGAAATTTTGATCCTTGAGGTGTCCTTAAGCGCGCCTCTCCACTAGGAAATACTGGAATGAAGTGCATCTAACGAGTGATTCTGATAGAACATAATCTTATGAACTCATGTCATTGTGCGAAATATCAATGTGAGGACAATGTAGTTGGTGATGATGGTTGAAGCTGAAAATTAGGTGTTTTTCTCAATACAAGGAGCATTGTTGTCAGGTGTACCTGGGAACCTATTATGAGATAGAGCGCTCTACCTGATCTCAGATTGTAGAGCACAAAAATACGCCCAGAGGTATTTTGAATTTTACATCTAAATGAAGAAATTTTCGATCAAAAACTAAAATTCATCAAAATTGATTTTTTCTTCAAATCTCACTCATTTTTGAAAAATCATAACTCAGTACTCATTGGAGATAGAGAGTTCCAAATGATCTCCTTTCATTCAGAATTTTATAATCTGAAAAAAAGGCAGGAGTAAATGTTTCTGTCCCATCACGAGATTTGGCAGAAATAGCTAAAAACTGGAAAATGAGCCGAAAATCCGAGGTTTCTGAGCCACTCTGTATATAGCACAAGGAAAATCTGCACGAAGAAATTGGTTCTGGACTTCTCTTATGTACCCAAATATTAAAAAATTAATATAATGAAAAATTATAAAATTAGTAGAAAATATATTTGAAAAATCAGAACTACAATATTAAAAAATCTGGTGTGGTACACTCACACAACTTTCCTTGCTCATTGAACTGTAAGCCCCATTCTTAAACGAGACTAATCCAGGGGAATAACATAATGACGATTGGCGGCGGCAGCATTATTTGAAACTATATGAGACTTCTGTATATATATATAATATATATATATATATATATATATATATATATATATATATTGTCACCTGGTCATATGGGACATATATATGATTCATATATTTATCTCATATTGATCAGGATTTTAGAGTTTTATTTACGAAAAGTTTAATGAACGGTGTTTCTGCCTTTGAACAGTTTTGTCATCGACAGAAGGATTGTTTATTTCACTTTAGTGCAATCAATTTTAAGATACGTCATAATTATCTGGGGAGCTACGAATTTTACACATGTTGAACCTCTCTATAAACTTCAAAAACGAATACTAAAATAATAGGCTTCAAGGAGAATCAATTCCCCACGAACATTCTTTTCAAGGACAGTAAAGTACTGAGTGTAAGACAACTCTACATCCAGGCTATCATCACGCGAATGAGGAGAAACAACGAACACATGAGACTGGCAGATCATAACCATCAAACAAGGCAGAGAAACACGTATTCAATAGTACCAAGGATGAACACTACATTTGGGCAAAGAAACTACACATATTTGGGACCAAAAATTTATAATTCAATACCAAGTTACATTAGGGAAGAATTCAATAGACACAGGTTCAAGAAAAGTTTATTTTCCTGGTTGGTTGATATTGGAGTGGAAAATTGTGAAATTTAGTTAGACTGTAAATATTGAAACTATTCTTCATTCCACTCTTTACTGTTTTTCATTTTTCTAAAAATAACCTTTCTTATTATTATCCTTAATAGAACATTATATTTATTTACTAATTCCATAATTTTGTTTGTTTGTATTATACATTTTTACTAATTTTATTATAAAAAAACTTTAATCCCATATCAGTGAATGAAGTTTGTAAATAGTAATTATTACACGCAATAAGCAACTAATTACTTATACCCCAACACATATAATATATAGTGGGGTGTATATTTATTCATTGAAATTATCATTTATTCATTGTTGAAACACCGCTGATTTATGTAGTTATATTACAATACTATATTATCAATATTCTAATGTTGCATTCAATCTTCATTGTAATTAATAAGTTTTCATAATATGTGAAATTTGCTGCATAATTGGCTGTTGTACTGTAATTTATTGTAGATTCGTGTATGAACCAGAATGTATTGTAACTTACTTGAATAAATAAAATTTGAATTTGAATTTGAAATTTGAACTGATGCTGTTTTATTATGCTGTTTTTTTTTTTTGTAAATAATTTGTGTTTAGTGAATCTTATAACACCAGTAACTCAGAATTTTATTCACCCACTAATTTATCACTGCCAAATTAGAGGATTTAAAACGGATTTGAAGTAAAATTTGCCTGAAAAACCATCATTAAAATGAGTCTTTTTTCAAAAAAATCTTTACGGGGGGCACCCCCCCAGACACTCATCAACTGTGGGGGGGGGGGTCTCCCCCAGACCCCACAGTACGTCACCACCAATGTTAAACAGCTATCTACGCCAATGGTCTCACACTATATTTACACTGCTCTTTTACACCTCATGTAAACTGTTGTTTTGATGGATTGAAGTTCTTTCTTCTTATCGCTTGAATACATTTTTGTTTGAAAGTTTAATCTCTCGGAAAGAAAATGAAGAAACTTCTGGAGTTTTGTTATAATTCTCGCGACAATTAGGTACACAACAACAGAATCCTATGATTTAGAACCCCAATTTCACCATTCCTTTTCACATACAAATTTGAAGACTGATGAACAAACCATATTCATAAAAATGGAAGAACGTGACAATAAAATTCGTATTTGGAATTTTGTTGGGTACCATATCATATGTAGTCCAGTTATATTGACATAAAAAAGGGGTGTGCTTGCAATTTATATTGTAGTTCTGATTTCTTGATATGTTATTTGGATACATAAGAGAAGTCCAGAACCAATTTATTCATGCAAAATTCCCTTGTGTTATATACAGAGTGGCCCAAAAACATAGGATTTTCGGCTCATTTTCCAGTTTTCAGCTATTTCTGCCAAAATCTCGTGATCGGACAGAAAACTTTGCAACCGCCTTTTTTTCAGATTATAAAATTTCGAATGAAATGAGATCATTCAGGACTCTCTATCTCCAATGAGAACTGAGTTATGATTCTTCAAAAATGAGTGAAATTTGAGGAAAAAATCAATTTTGATGAATTTTAGTTTTTGATCGACAATGTCTTCCGATTGTTACCATTCAGATGTCTAATTCAAAATACCTTAAGGCGTATTTTTGTGCTCTACAATCTGAGATCAGGTAGAGCGCTCTATCTCATATAGATTTCCAGGTACACCTGACAACAATGCTCCTTGTATTGTGAAAAACACCTAATTTTCAGCTTCAACCATCATCACCAACTACATTGTCCTCACATTGATATTTCGCACAGTGACATGAGTTCATAAGATTATGTTCTATCAGAATCACCCGTCAGATGCTCTTCATTCCAGTATTTCCTAGTGGAGAGGCGCGCTTAAGGACACCTCAAGGATCAAAATTTCAAACACTTATAACTTTTGACACAATGCTCAGGTTTCATCATACTTCACTTCATTCTTCTCGGCTCGTCAAGGCGGTCCAAAATCAAGCATCATGGGTCGAATTCAGTTGAAAAATGGAAAAATTATTCTTAAGTGTACTTAAGCCCATATTCCAATACACAAAAAATGAATATAGAAATTATCCTTTTTTTGTATTGGAATATGGGCTTAAGTACACTTAAGAATAATTTTTCCATTTTTCAACTGAATTCGACCCATGATGCTTGATTTTGGACCGCCTTGACGAGCCGAGAAGAATGAAGTGAAGTATGATGAAACCTGAGCATTGTGTCAAAAGTTATAAGTGTTTGAAATTTTGATCCTTGAGGTGTCCTTAAGCGCGCCTCTCCACTAGGAAATACTGGAATGAAGAGCATCTGACGGGTGATTCTGATAGAACATAATCTTATGAACTCATGTCACTGTGCGAAATATCAATGTGAGGACAATGTAGTTGGTGATGATGGTTGAAGCTGAAAATTAGGTGTTTTTCACAATACAAGGAGCATTGTTGTCAGGTGTACCTGGGAACCTATATGAGATAGAGCGCTCTACCAAAAAAAATCTGGTGTGGTACACACACAACTTTCCTTGCTCATATTTGAAACTACGATCAGACTTCTGAATAATAATATAATAACTGACTGTATTAAAAATAACTGTAATATAATAATTATTGTTTCCATAGAACTCTTTCTTTGTGTGAATTGTGAAAATCAATAATTTTTACTTTCCTTGCCCTACTACCATAGGTAAGGAAAGTATTGCTTTCCAAAAAAAATTAAGGTACCCCAATTTCAAGTTTTCTATACGTTTCAAGGTCCCCTGAGTCCAAAAACATGATTTTTGGGTATTGGTCTGTGTGTGTGTATGTGTGTGTGTGTGTGTGTGTATGTGTATGTCTGTGAACACGATAACTCCATTCCTAATTAACCGATCGACTTGAAATTTTAAACTTAAGGTCCCTATACCATGAGGACCCGACAATAAGAAATTCAATAAAATTCAATTCAAGATGGCGGATAATTACTAAAAAACCATGTTTTTCACGTTTTTCTCGAAAATGGCTTCAACGATTTTCTTCAAATTTATATCATGGATAGCTATTTATAAGCCCTATCAACTAGCATAAGTCTCATTTCTGGGAAAAATTCAGGAGCTCCGTAATATTCTTGAGAAAAATGGCGGAAATGACTAAAAGACCATGTTTTTCACGGTTTTCTCGAAAACGGCTCCAACGATTTTCTTCAAATTTATACCATGGATAGCTATTTTTAAGCCCTATCAACTGGCATAAGTTCCATTTCTGGGAAAATTTCAGGAGCTCCGTAATATTCTTGAGAAAAATGGCGGATAATGACTAAAAATCCATGTTTTTCACCGTTTTCTCGAAAACTGCTCTAACGATTTACTTCAAATTCATACCATGGATAGATATTCATAAGCACTATCAACTGGCATGAGTCTCATTTCTGGGAAAATTCCATGAGCTCCGTAATATTCTTGAGAAAAATGGCGGATAATGACCAAAAACCAGGTTTTTCACGGTTTTCTCGAAAACGGCTCTAACGATTTTCTTCAAATTCAAGCCATGGGTAGCTATTCATAAGTCCTATCAAATGACATGAGTTTTTTCCTTGGAAAATTGCAGGAGCTCCGTAATATTCTTGAGAAAAATGGCGGATAATTACTAAAAAGCCATGTTTTTCACGATTTTTTCAAAATAACTTGACCGATTTTTTTTCAAATTCATACTCTGTATAGTTATTTATCAGCTCTATTAACTGGCATGAAACTCCTTTCTGGGAAACTAATGGGGGGTCCACCCCATCCTTGAGAAATGGACTTTGTAACCTCCTTCTCGTCCATGAGGTAGGTAGGTAGAGCAGTTCATAAAAAGAACACATAGTCGAGATATTTCAGCTGTAGAACAGCTGTTTTGACGACTTTAAAAAAATGACGACTAAAAAAATCATTGAATTTCACAATTTACACAAAGGAAAAAGTACTCTGAAAACAATTATATATACACATATACAAAAGTCTGATCATAGTTTCGAATATGAGCAAGGAAAGTTGTGTGAATGTACCACACCAGATTTTTACTTTCCTTGCCCTATTACCATAGGTAAGGAAAGTATTGCTTTCCCAAAAAAATTAAGGTACCCTAATTTCAAGTTTTCTATACGTTTCAAGGCCCCCTGAGTCGTTTTTCTCGAAAACGGCTCTAACGATTTTCTTCAAATTCATACCATTGATAGCTATTTATAAGCCCTATCAACTGGCATGAGTCTCATTTCTGGGAAAGTTTCAGGAGCTCTGTAATATTCTTGAAAAAATGGCGGATAATGACGAAAAAACCATGTTTTTCACGGTTTTCTCGAAAACGGCTCTAACGATTTTCTTCAAATTTATACCATGGATAGCTATTATAAGCCCTATCAACTGGTATGAGTCTCATTTCTGGGAAAATTTCAGGAGCTCCGTAATATTCTTGAGAAAAATGGCGGATAATGACTAAAAAACCATGTTTTTCACGATTTTCTCAAAAACGGCTCTAACGATTTTTTTCAAATTCATACCCTGTATAGTTATTTATCAGATCTATCAACTGGCATGAGTCTTTTCCTGAGAAACTAATGGGGGGTCCATCCTATCCTTGAGAAATGGACTTTGTAACCTCCATCTCGTGCATGAGGTAGGTAGGTAGAGCAGTTTATAAAAAGTACACAGTCATAGTCAAGATATTTCATCTGTAGAACAGCTGTTTTGACGACTTTTAAAAAAATCATCGAATTTCACAATTTATACGAAGGAAAAAGTACTCTGAAAACAATAATTATATATACACATATACAGTAGTCTGATCGTAGTTGCAAATAATATGTTGCCGCCATTAGTTTCCCAGGAAAAATACTCATGCCAGTTGATAGAGCTGATAAATAACTATACAGGGTATGAATTTGAAAAAAAATCGTTAGAGCCGTTTTTGAGAAAATCGTGAATAACATGGTTTTTTAGTAACTGCCATTTTTCTCAAGAATATTATGGAGCTCCTGCAATTTCCCCAGAAATGAGACTCATGTCAGTCGATAGGGCTTATGAATAGCTGTCCATTGTATAAATTTGAAGAAAATCGTTAGATCCGTTTTCGAGAAAACCGTGAAAACATGTTTTTTTATTCATTATCCGCCATTTTTCTCAAAAATATTACGGAGCTCCTGAAATTTTCCCAGAAATGAATCTTATGCCAGTTGATAGGGCTTATGGATAGCTATCCATGGTATAGATTTGAAGAAAATCGTTAGAGCCGTTTTCGATAAAAACGTGAAAAACATGGTTTTTTAGTAATTATCCGCAATTTTTCCGCCATCTTGAATTGAATTTTATTGAATTTCTTACTGTCGGATTCTTATGGAATAAGGACCTTAAGTTTAAAATTTCAAGATACACACATACACACACACACATACACACACACATACACACACACACACACACACACACACACACACACACACACATACACACACACACACAACACACCACACACACACACACACACACCACACACACACCACACACACACACACACACACATACACACACAAACAAACACACACACACACCACACACACACACACACACACACACACACACACACACACACACACAGACCAACACCCAAAAATCATGTTCATGGACTCAGGGGACCTTGAAACGTATAGAAAACTTGAAATTAGGGTACCTTAATTTTTTTTTGGAAAGCAATACTTTCCTTACCTTTGGTAATAGGGCAAGGAGAGTAAAAACCATGTTTTTCACGGTTTTCTCGGAAACGACTCTAACGATTTTCTTCAAATTTATACCATGGATAGCTATTCATAAGACCTATCAACTGACATAAGTTTCATTTCTGGGATAATTTTAGGAGCTCCAAAATATTCTTGAGAAAAATGGCATTTACTAAAAAACCATGTTTTTCACGATTTTCTCAAAAACGGCACTAACGATTTTTTTCAAATTCATACCCTGTATAGTTATTTATCAGCACTATCAACTGGCATGATTCTTTTTCCTGTGAAACTTATGGGGTGTCCACCCCATCCTTGAGAAATGGACTTTGTAGCCTCCTTCTCGTGCATGAGGTAGGGAGGTTGAGCAGTTCATAAAAAGAACTCTGAAAACAATTACTTATAGGGTACACATATACAGTAGTCTGATCGTAGTTGCAAATATGTTGCCGCCAATTGTCATTATGTTATTCCCCTGAATTATTCTCGTTTAAGAATGAAGCTCACACTTCAATGAGCAAGGAAAGTTGTGTGTGTGTACCACACAAGATTTTTTTGGAAAGCAATACTTTCCTTACCTATGGTAGTAGGGCTAGGAGAGTAAAAAATTAAGGTACCCCAATTTCAAGTTTTCTATACGTTTCAAGGTCCCCTGAGTCCAAAAACATGATTTTTGGGTGTGTGTGTGTGTGTGTTGTGTTTGTGTGTGTGTGTGTGTGTGTGTGTGTGTGTGTGTGTGTGTGTGTGTGTGTGTGTGTGTGTGTGTGTGTGTGTGTATGTGTGTATGTGTGTATGTGTGTATGTGTGTATGGCTGTATGTGTGTATGTGTGTATGAGTGTATGTGTGTATGTGTGTATGTGTGTATGTGTGTATGTGTGTATATGTGTATGTGTGTATGTGTGTATGTGTGTATGTGTGTATGTGTGTATGTCTGTGAACATGATAACTCCATTTCTAACCGATTCAATTGAAATTTTAAACTCAAGATCCTTATATCATGAGGACCCGACAATAAGAAATTCAATAAAATTCAATTCAAGATTGCGGGAAAAATGGCGGATAATCACTAAAAAACCATTTTTTTCACGATTTTCTCAAAAACGGCCCTAATGATTCTCTTCGTATTTATACCATGTATAACTTCTTATAAGCACTATCAACTGACATGAGTCTCATTTCTGGGAAATTACAGGAGCTCCGTAATATTCTTGAGAAAAATGGCGGATGATTACTAAAAAACCATGTTTTTCACGG